>NC_136271.1:88907396-89027396 GCF_964187855.1 Myxine glutinosa | reverse complement strand
AACCACATCGTTAAAGGATGCAATTACATGAATGAACCTCAACCCCGACCGACCTGCGTCAGCTTTACAGAGCAAAATCAAATACGTGTTTACCTGGGGCATGCGAATCCGTCACGAGCCATTAAAGGAGGAGCACCGTCGTATGAGAAGCAAACACGGATTATTCAGCGGTTTCCATTTTGGTTCAGAGTGCTTTTTCATCGAGCGGAATCCGAGGCCGACCCCGCGGACGCAAAGCCATGACTGAGGACAATGAGCGGCATATTAGGATGGCAGTGCAAATGTCCCGCTGGCGATGCGCCACACACCCCACAATTTGGAATGGCAATCGGTGTCCTAGATGTCGGCGATGTCACAATTAATCTCGACAATTTGTGACTGTGAACACTGAATCTTGTCAATTTGTGACGGTGAACACTGAATCAAGACAATTTGTGACTGTGAATACTGAATCTTGACAATTTGCGACTGAATACTGAATCTCGCCAATTTGTGACCGTGAATACTGAATCTCGCCAATTTGTGACCGTGAATACTGAATCTCGCCAATTTGTGACCGTGAATACTGAATCTCACCAATGTGTTACCATGAACACTGAATCAAGACAATTTGTGACTGTGAATACTGAATCTTGACAATTTGCGACTGAATACTGAATCTCGCCAATTTGTGATCGCGAATACTGAATCTCGCCAATTTGTGACCGTGAATACTGAATCTCGCCAATTTGTGACCGTGAATACTGAATCTCGCCAATTTGTGACCGTGAATACTGAATCTCACCAATGTGTGACCGTGAATACTGAATCTCGCCAATTTGTGACCGTGAATACTGAATCTCACCAATGTGTTACCATGATCACTGAATCTCGCCAATTTGTGACCGTGAATACTGAATCTCGACAATTTGTGACCGTGAATACTGAATCTCGCCAATTTGTGACCGTGAATACTGAATCTCGACAATTTGTGACCGTGAATACTGAATCTCGACAATTTGTGACCGTGAATACTGAATCTCACCAATGTGTGACCGTGAATACTGAATCTCGACAATTTGTGACCGTGAATACTGAATCTTACCAATGTGTGACCGTGAATACTGAATCTCGCCAATTTGTGACCGTGAATACTGAATCTCACCAATGTGTTACCATGATCACTGAATCTCGCCAATTTGTGAGCGTGAATCTCGCCAATTTGTGAGCGTGAATCTCGCCAATTTGTGACTGTGAATACTGAATCTCGCCAATTTGTGACCGTGAATACTGAATCTCACCAATGTGTTACCATGATCACTGAATCTCACCAATTTGTGACCGTGAATACTGAATCTCGACAATTTGTGACCGTGAATACTGAATCTCGACAATTTGTGACCGTGAATACTGAATCTCACCAATGTGTGACCGTGAATACTGAATCTCGACAATTTGTGACCGTGAATACTGAATCTTACCAATGTGTGACCGTGAATACTGAATCTCGCCAATTTGTGACCGTGAATACTGAATCTCACCAATGTGTTACCATGATCACTGAATCTCGCCAATTTGTGAGCGTGAATCTCGCCAATTTGTGAGCGTGAATCTCGCCAATTTGTGACTGTGAATACTGAATCTCGCCAATTTGTGACCGTGAATACTGAATCTCACCAATGTGTTACCATGATCACTGAATCTCACCAATTTGTGAGCGTGAATCTCACCAATTTGTGACCGTGAATACTGAATCTCGCCAATTTGTGACCGTGAATACTGAATCTCGCCAATTTGTGACCGTGAATACTGAATCTCGCCAATTTGTGACCGTGAATACTGAATCTCGCCAATTTGTGACCGTGAATACTGAATCTCACCAATGTGTTACCGTGATCACTGAATCTCGCCAATTTGTGACCGTGAATACTGAATCTCGCCAATTTGTGACCGTGAATACTGAATCTCACCAATGTGTGACTGTGAATACTGAGAGGCCAAGGTAAGAGTCCAGGTGAATAGGTGCAGTTCAGTACGCTGCTAGCCAGCTTCAGGATCGAGAGATGCAGACTTGATTATGATAAATTAATGGCCCCGAGCACACCAACCTCCCATTCCCGAATGCTCGCGGTGCTTCTGGCTCCGACAGGAATTAGATCTGAAATGAATTGTGCTGCGCTTGTCCCTTGCAGCAGTTTTACTTTTGATTGTTTTGTGTTACCCCTTTGTATGACGAGCTTTTTAGAACAACAAGCCGTTGGCAAACGGAGTCGACAGATGTCAATGTTTTGGACGAGAACAAGAAACATTGCTGTGACGCAATCAGAAGTGTTCAAAATTATTTCACGTGGAAGAAAAAGCAGGGAAACTTCGGTTTTCTTTTTTCCTTGTAATTCCACATAGCCAGAAGGAAGAAAGTTGAACGTCGCGGTGAAGGGCTTTACACGCTTCCTTTCTTCCTGAAAGTTGAGCCACGGGCAGGTCATGTCGCCAAGAGCGTGTGGAGTCAGAACGATGTCTCGGTGAACAATACAACATGAAAATGCTTGCAAGACGCGTCCGTAAGTGGATGTTATCAATGTACGCTGTGCTCTGAGAGCAACGTGATGACACCAAGAAAATTGTGATTGTATAATTGCAAATGGAGAAGGTCAACCCTGGGGGCTTTGAGGGTACACTTTGAGCTCACAGCATAAACTTTGCACAAAATGTGGTATCATTCATGAATAAATAAGCCCGGTGTTGGCTTAGCGGTTAGGGTGCCGGCTTGGGATCCTAGGATCCTGGGTTCGAATCCCAGCCGATCGCTAAATTAACACGAGGGGGGTTGACTCAGCCTGTCATCCTTCCGAGTTCGGCAAATTGAGTACCAGCTTGCTGGGATGAATGATCCTGGTGTGTACCCCGATTTAGAATAGGTACACCGTATCCCTGCGCATCGTAAGAGGCGACCAAGGGTTGGCGTCAGGAAGGGCATCCGGCCATAAAAACATTGCCTCAAACAGGGAACCATGATTGTCATGGGGCCCGCAAGGCTAACCCCCGCTCTAGCGGGGAAAATGGCCTTAAAACGATCATTCGGTAAAAAAAAATTTGTAAAAAATTGTAAAAGTTTGTAAAAATTGTAAAAAAACAACAAAAAAAAAACAATAATAATCATTCATTCATTCATTCATGAATAAATAAATAAAAACAGCAAGTTCGATGGCGCACCATCGTAAATGCACACACTCCCCATCTAAAGCAAGGTTCAAGGATGGTAAAACGTTCTACCAAGAATGAAACAATATCAAATTTGGAGTAAACTACAACAATGCGACATTGTCACCAATATGCCTCCGCATAGTCCCACAACGGAAAGGTGCCATCAATCTGCATATATATGGTTAGTGAATCACGTTTGTGAAGTTTCGTGTTGATCGGATAAGGTTCGTTTTTCTATCCAAAATGGCTGCCAAACAACGTGACCAATGACCTAGAATATGCCTCCGATTCATAGATCATAGATCATGATCATCGGTCATAGATCATGTGCATGCAATTTCAGATTATTAGGATAAGGAATTCGATTAAAA
This sequence comes from Myxine glutinosa, assembly GCF_964187855.1. Classification (NCBI taxonomy): domain Eukaryota; kingdom Metazoa; phylum Chordata; class Myxini; order Myxiniformes; family Myxinidae; genus Myxine; species Myxine glutinosa. Next base: position 89,023,842 of record NC_136271.1, on the reverse strand, counting down.
CATTTTTGGCTGTCATACCGCTTCACCTATGATGTCATTATCATGCTTTTGTTCCCCATCGGTAGTCCTTGACAATGTGGCAAGTTTCAATTTTTTCCATCCAGCAGTTTCCGAGAAATATTTTTATTATTATTTGCTTTTAATCCAAGATGGCTGCCACACCACGTGGCCTATGACGTCACAATTATCATAAAAACATTCTGCATGGGTGTCACTCCTACCCTGAAAGTTTCATCTCAATCGGAAATATGGTTGCTGAGAAAAACGAGGTTTAGCCCGGACGGACGGAAGGACGGACGGACGGACAACCCGAAAACATAATGCCTTCGGCGACTTTGTCGGAGGAGGCAATAAAAATTTTCTGTTTGGACCCTAAGCTCCCTCCCCCTGGGACATGAACTAGGGGTCAAATCCAAAAAATCGTTACATATTTAATGCGCCAACCCCAATGTTGATTGAATTCATGAAGTTTCATTTAAAATGTTTAAAAAAGCGCCCGTAACTGCATTTTTTGGTGTTTGACCTTTCGACTTGACCCCAGGGAGCAGAGCCAAAAAATGATACTGCTCTTGCATATTCGTGCCATATGGTGATCATAACTACCAAGTTTGGTGAATTTCTTCTCCATCCATTTTGGTGAAGATATTCACAGACAGATGGACGGTTCATGGACCAATCTGTTCAACTTTTTCAGAGTTTTGTTCCAAATTCTCTTTTCAGGATCATCACCAAACCCCGGATTGCCTCCAGTTGTAGTTCATTTGTGGTAATACTCCCGGGGATTTGTTTTTAAAATCTCTGTGAGGTTCTTCTTCATCACTTCTGTTACTCCAATTTATCACTGGTACAATTTCGATACTCTTCATCTTCCAAGATCTCTTGACCTCATTTTTGAGGTCCTGGTATTTGGTCAGATGGACGGACACAGACAGACACAGATAGACGCAGACAGACAGGCAAAGCCGATTACAATATCCTCTGTTTTTGTCAAAAAGTGTGGGGATAAAAATCAAAGTGACTCTATACCTCAATATGAGCTCTCTGCCCAACTCGCAGATGCAAACACAACTTTATCGTAAACCTTGAAGACATCAATAATCAAGAGCTCTGCAAATAACCCAACGTAGTTACCTGCACACCTTACAAGAAGTTATTTCATCCAGGGTGAGTCTAAATAATAGGAATCAGCACAATGGCCACCGATACAACTTCAAGGCAATGTCCAACATCAAAAGGTGTACAATCTGTATTTACACATCAAAAGGTGTACAATCTGTCTGCACAATAATGACCTTCTTTCAAGAACCATATGATTTTTGTTTTTAAAGCTTGCAATACGGGCCGGAATATTGTGTGTTTTCCAATGTCCCTCCGATGGAATGTGCCCAGGGCTGACAGACCGTACCTGTGACTTACAACAGAAATTAGGTATTTGCACATTGACTTTTCTGTCTGAGCAACTGCACAAAACCATTACTCTTGTTGTACCTAACAGTCGGTCAACTCTCCGGTAATGCTTGAATAATGGACGAGGTGAAGTGAAATATTGGAAAATGAACCCAAAAGGTTTTGCAGTGGCTCCGGTGTGCAAGATGAACCCAAAAGGCTTTGTAGTGGCTACGGTGTGCAAGATGAACCCAAAAGGCTTTGTAGTGGCTACGGTGTGCAAGATGAACCCAAAAGGTTTTGTAGTGGCTACGGTGTGCAAGATGAACCCAAAAGGTTTTGTAGTGGCTACGGTGTGCAAGATGAACCCAAAAGGTTTTGTAGTGGCTACGGTGTGCAAGATGAACCCAAAAGGTTTTGTAGTGGCTACGGTGTGCAAGATGAACCCAAAAGGTTTTGTAGTGGCTACGGTGTGCAAGATGAACCCAAAAGGTTTTGTAGTGGCTACGGTGTGCAAGATGAACCCAAAAGGCTTTGCGGTGGCTACGGTGTGCAAGATGAACCCAAAAGGCTTTGCAGTGGCTACGGTGTGCAAGATGAACCCAAAAGGTTTTGTAGTGGCTACGGTGTGCAAGATGAACCCAAAAGGCTTTGTAGTGGCTACGGTGTGCAAGATGAACCCAAAAGGTTTTGTAGTGGCTACGGTGTGCAAGATGAACCCAAAAGGTTTTGTAGTGGCTACGGTGTGCAAGATGAACCCAAAAGGTTTTGTAGTGGCTACGGTGTGCAAGATGAACCCAAAAGGTTTTGTAGTGGCTACGGTGTGCAAGATGAACCCAAAAGGTTTTGTAGTGGCTACGGTGTGCAAGATGAACCCAAAAGGCTTTGCGGTGGCTACGGTGTGCAAGATGAACCCAAAAGGCTTTGCGGTGGCTACGGTGTGCAAGATGAACCCAAAAGGCTTTGTAGTGGCTACGGTGTGCAAGATGAACCCAAAAGGTTTTGTAGTGGCTACGGTGTGCAAGATGAACCCAAAAGGTTTTGTAGTGGCTACGGTGTGCAAGATGAACCCAAAAGGCTTTGCAGTGGCTGCGGTGTGCAAGATGACCCCAAAAGGTTTTGCAGTGGCTCCGGTGTGCAAGATGAACCCAAAAGGCTTTGCAGTGGCTACGGTGTGCAAGATGAACCCAAAAGGCTTTGCGGTGGCTACGGTGTGCAAGATGAACCCAAAAGGCTTTGCAGTGGCTACGGTGTGCAAGATGAACCCAAAAGGCTTTGTAGTGGCTACGGTGTGCAAGATGAACCCAAAAGGCTTTGCAGTGGCTACGGTGTGCAAGATGAACCCAAAAGGCTTTGTAGTGGCTACGGTGTGCAAGATGAACCCAAAAGGTTTTGTAGTGGCTATGGTGTGCAAGATGAACCCAAAAGGTTTTGTAGTGGCTACGGTGTGCAAGATGAACCCAAAAGGTTTTGTAGTGGCTACGGTGTGCAAGATGAACCCAAAAGGTTTTGTAGTGGCTACGGTGTGCAAGATGAACCCAAAAGGTTTTGTAGTGGCTACGGTGTGCAAGATGAACCCAAAAGGCTTTGCGGTGGCTACGGTGTGCAAGATGAACCCAAAAGGCTTTGCGGTGGCTACGGTGTGCAAGATGAACCCAAAAGGCTTTGTAGTGGCTACGGTGTGCAAGATGAACCCAAAAGGTTTTGTAGTGGCTACGGTGTGCAAGATGAACCCAAAAGGTTTTGTAGTGGCTACGGTGTGCAAGATGAACCCAAAAGGCTTTGCAGTGGCTGCGGTGTGCAAGATGACCCCAAAAGGTTTTGCAGTGGCTCCGGTGTGCAAGATGAACCCAAAAGGCTTTGCAGTGGCTACGGTGTGCAAGATGAACCCAAAAGGCTTTGCGGTGGCTACGGTGTGCAAGATGAACCCAAAAGGCTTTGCAGTGGCTACGGTGTGCAAGATGAACCCAAAAGGCTTTGCAGTGGCTACGGTGTGCAAGATGAACCCAAAAGGCTTTGCAGTGGCTACGGTGTGCAAGATGAACCCAAAAGGCTTTGCAGTGGCTGCGGTGTGCAAGATGAACCCAAAAGGCTTTGCGGTGGCTACGGTGTGCAAGATGAACCCAAAAGGCTTTGCGGTGGCTACGGTGTGCAAGATGAACCCAAAAGCCTTTGCAGTGGCTACGGTGTGCAAGATGAACCCAAAAGGCTTTGCAGTGGCTGCGGTGTGCAAGATGAACCCAAAAGGCTTTGCAGTGGCTACGGTGTGCAAGATGAACCCAAAAGGCTTTGCGGTGGCTCCGGTGTGCAAGATGAACCCAAAAGGCTTTGCGGTGGCTACGGTGTGCAAGATGAACCCAAAAGGCTTTGCGGTGGCTACGGTGTGCAAGATGAACCCAAAAGGCTTTGCAGTGGCTACGGTGTGCAAGATGAACCCAAAAGGCTTTGCAGTGGCTCCGGTGTGCAAGATGAACCCAAAAGGCTTTGCGGTGGCTACGGTGTGCAAGATGAACCCAAAAGGCTTTGCGGTGGCTATGGTGTGCAAGATGAACCCAAAAGGCTTTGCGGTGGCTACGGTGTGCAAGATGAACCCAAAAGGCTTTGCAGTGGCTACGGTGTGCAAGATGAACCCAAAAGGCTTTGCAGTGGCTCCGGTGTGCAAGATGAACCCAAAAGGCTTTGCAGTGGCTCCGGTGTGCAAGATGAACCCAAAAGGCTTTGCGGTGGCTACGGTGTGCAAGATGAACCCAAAAGGCTTTGCAGTGGCTGCGGTGTGCAAGATGAACCCAAAAGGCTTTGCAGTGGCTCCGGTGTGCAAGATGAACCCAAAAGGCTTTGCAGTGGCTGCGGTGTGCAAGATGAACCCAAAAGGCTTTGCAGTGGCTCCGGTGTGCAAGATGAACCCAAAAGGCTTTGCAGTGGCTCCGGTGTGCAAGATGAACCCAAAAGGCTTTGCAGTGGCTACGGTGTGCAAGATGAACCCAAAAGGCTTTGCAGTGGCTACGGTGTGCAAGATGAACCCAAAAGGCTTTGCGGTGGCTACGGTGTGCAAGATGAACCCAAAAGGCTTTGCAGTGGCTCCGGTGTGCAAGATGAACCCAAAAGGTTTTGCGGTGGCTACGGTGTGCAAGATGAACCCAAAAGGCTTTGCAGTGGCTACGGTGTGCAAGATGAACCCAAAAGGCTTTGCAGTGGCTCCGGTGTGCAAGATGAACCCAAAAGGTTTTGCAGTGGCTACGGTGTGCAAGATGAACCCAAAAGGCTTTGCAGTGGCTCCGGTGTGCAAGATGAACCCAAAAGGTTTTGCAGTGGCTACGGTGTGCAAGATGAACCCAAAAGGCTCTGCAGTGGCTACGGTGTGCAAGACGCCGCACAATCTTTGAAACGTTTGAACAGTTTCGCTCAAACACAGCAACACCGTCCGCACATGTGATCAGTGTAAAGCAATTCCACAAGTCCAACTCCATACTCCATGTCATCCGTGCTTGCTTATCAGATATCATGCAGAAACCAGTTATGTACACACCTGGGTGGGCCTTACCTTCGATAAAGCCAAGAAGAGATGTGACATGGACCTCGACCTCTGTGTCTTAAATCCGATCTTGGTTGTTCTGTTCACACTAATGGAAGATGGGGATAAAGCAAGAGGAAAAGGACAGAAAAAAGTGTTTTCATTCCAACCAAAAGAAAACAAAACAACAGAAGTACTGTATGCTCAGAAAGTTTACCTTTCCAATTTCCACTCCAACTGTAACTCACATTCAATCTTGTGTCCCTCAAACAGTGAAGACTCTTCTTATCTGTTTTGCTTTCTCTGTTCTGACTTACAATCTTTTTCCCCAAAAAAACACATCAAAATGCTTCCAGTGTTGGTTTTACTGTATTCCTTAAATCATCGTGTTGTGATAAACAATATGGCACCTTACTCCAAGAAAATATTTTAAAATGCAAGTCGACAAATTCATCGAACCTCGGATTTTTCTATCTTGGTAGGAAATGAATGGACAGTTAAAGGGATAAGGATCGGCCAAATGAGCTAATTTGTTACAGGCAGTACCTGTCCGTCCGTAACAAGTTCTTCTTAAGACCATTGCTAGTGTCGCAGAGGCTAACAGGTAAGTAAAGACCACCTCACTCATCCATCATTCGTGAATCATATTCACCTACTGCAGGTGGCATGGATTGTACGGATAATCAAGAGCAGATGATTTGTCCAGAGTGACAGCACTCAGAGTTCACTTTGAAATGGAAAGGGACATATCTAAGGTTCACGAGCTATTGGGAGAAGCAAAGACAGCCGGGCGACCTTGAAGGACAATGTGCTCCGCAATGCTCTACCCCCTGCTGTACATGGATTTTTGCTTCTACATTTGAATGCACCGCATAATGAATTCAGGATATTGTAGCTTTTAGGGAAGCAAACTGCCTCTTTTAGGCACTGTGGACGATCAAAATGTTTTTGCATTTTTGGAATGAGAATCTTCTTACAAAGCTGTTTGTATAAAAGATACGATCTGGCTGTTTGGACACGTGCTTAAAGACCCGCTTTTCATCCATTGGCTAATGTGCGTTGACTTGCCCTGGTCTCTCGGTCTCTGTCCAGCACCTGGCAGGCATGTCCAATGCACCAAACGCTTCGCAATGTGAGCTGAGGGAGGCCTTTGTCCTGCGATGAGGCATAGCAGGCCGCTTTACAGTTATTTTTTAAATCATATAAATACCTGATAATGAATGGGATTTTGCAAACAAACGCAACTCATTTGGCCATGGAACCGGTGTTTAGATGCAATCACAATGCTAAATGCTCTCAAATGTCATAATGATCTGAGAGAGGACAATTTAATTGTGGTTTCAGGAGTGGGATAACCTAAAATTGTTGGGGTGGCTGAGGGAGTAAGGGATGTGATTAAAGAGAGCATGACAATAAATAAATAAATAAATAAATACGTACACAGATACATAAATAATGAATAAATAAATAAATACATACATACATACATACATACATAAATAATAAATACATACATACATACATACATACATACATGTACATGTACATGTACATATACATATACATATACATATACATTCTAGCCTGGTGTTGGCTTAGCGGTTAGGGTGCTGGCTTGGGATCCTAGGATCCTGAGTTCGAATCCCGGTCGATCGCTAATTTAACACCAGGGGGGTTGACTCAGCCTGTCATCCTTCCGAGGTCGGCAAATTGAGTACCAGCTTGCTGGGATGAATGATCCTGGTGTGTACCCCGGTTTAGAATAGGTACACCGTATCCCTGCGCATCGTAAGAGGCGACCAAGGGTTGGCGTCAGGAAGGGCATCCGGTCATAAAAACATGTACATACATATACATAAATAATAAATAACTAAATAAATACATACATACATACATAAATAACAAATAAATACATACATACATAAATAAATAATAAATAACTAAATAAATACATACATAAATAATAAATAAAGAAATAAATACATACATACATAAATAATAAATAAATAAATTAATGTCCCACAAAAGATTGTAGAGAAGTCAAGCAAGAACATAAGAAACATTCTTCAGAAAAGACTGGTGGACTTTCCAACTAAAGATGACGACATCTGTACAATGTATGTCCACAAGGTAGTGAAAACATCAAATGTTTAAAGTTTAATTCAAAGCAACTGGAAAAGTATGTAGGTGAAGTCGTATCGATGGAAGCAAAGAAATAGGTAACAGGTGATGATTACACCGCGGTTGTTTCCAACAAGACCTTGTGTGTTTATCGTGGAAAATATCAATCTTATATTGACGTCTCATTTCAGTCTCGTCAGGAAAAGAAACATGCAGGAAAAATAATAATTAAAAACTATTGTCGCTCCTCGAGGAATTAATTTGATTAATCAGCGGGGAAAGGAATGAGTTAACACATGAAAATGCACCTGACACGCAAACCCAGGTTGGGTTTGGATTTTTCAATCCATGAGTCAAAATTAGCAAGAAGCGCAGAATCTTTGAATAATTTGCATTTCTGACAAATAAATGAATAATTAATATTAACAATAAATATTAATTGATGAATATTAATTAATTAAATTTTCTGACAAATTTCAAATAAAATAATTTTGAATTTCAATTTTCAAATTTTAATTTTCAAATAAATTTGCATTTGCAAAATGTGCAGAAGAATTAAAAAAAAAAAAAAAAAAAACTTTCTACATCATGATTACCATACAGTAAGTCAGACAGAATGACTAAAATACATCATTTACCGACGGACTATCAGACACAGACAAGGCTCCAATTTTAGGCCATTATGTGCAGCAGTCCCAGCATTCACATGGTGAGTGGTGGCACATGGTGAGTGGTGGCACATGGTGAGTGGTGGTACATGGTGAGTGGGGGCACATGATGAGTGGCGGCACATGGTGAGTGGTGGCACATGGTGTGTGGCGGCACATGGTGAGTGGCGGCACATGGTGTGTGGCGGCACATGGCGAGTGGCGGCACATGGTGTGTGGCTGCACATGGTGAGTGGTGGCACATGGTGAGTGGTGGCACATGGTGAGTGGTGGCAAATGGTGAGCGGTGGCACATGGTGAGTGGTGGCACATGGTGAGCGGTGGCACATGGTGAGTGGCGGCACATGGTGAGTGGGGGCACATGATGAGTGGCGACACATGGTGAGTGGTGTCACATGGTGTGTGGTGGCACATGGTGAGTGGCGGCACATGGTGAGTGGTGGCACATGTTGTGTGGCGGAACCTGGTGAGTGGTGGCACATGGTGAGCGGTGGCACATGGTGAGTGGCGGCACATGGTGAGTGGGGGCACATGATGAGTGGCGACACATGGTGAGTGGTGGCACATGGTGTGTGGCGGCACATGGTGAGTGGCGGCACATGGTGAGTGGCGGCACATGTTGTGTGGCGGAACATGGTGAGTGGTGGCACATGGTGAGCGGTGGCACATGGTGAGCAGTGGCACATGGTGAATGGTGGCACGTGGTGAATGGCGGCACAAAAGCCGGCACATGGTGAGTGGTGGCACATGGTGAGCGATGGCACATGGTAAGTGGTGGCACATGCTGAGGCCAAAGTGTTCAAAGCATCTGTCTGTTGTGAAATTATTCTCAACCACAACCACAACCACAACCACCATCATCAATACTTGGAAAAAGCAAAAAAAACCCCAAACATCAACCTTGGTATGGGGTCATCAAAGGCTGGCAGGATGGCCGACAGATATCGACACTGTCCACGAAGCTGTCTAGCCTGGGATTGAATACCAAGCAAGCTAGTAACTGTCATCCTGGCGTTTTAAAGATGGAGCATCAAGGTGAGTGTCCTCCATCGGATCGACATTAAACGTGTGTCCGGTCCCCTCTGCGAACATTAACTGTTGGCGTTAAAGATCCCATGGTGCCTTTTCCAATATGTATGTATGTGTGTGTGTGTGTCTGTGTGTCTGTGCGTGTGTGTGTGTGAATATATATATATATATATATATATATATATATATATATATATATATATATATATATATATATATATATATATATATATAGATATATATATATATATATATATATATATATATATATATATATATATATATACAGACTTGGCATTTAATATGGAATATTTTTTTGTGGGGGTGAACTTACTTTTCAAGATGTCTTAGAACCAAAAGTTCATTGGAATTATGTTGAAATTATTGTACACCGCTCCTTTCCTATGCCATCTCCAGGCATTGCAAATCGTCATTGCTGGGCACCGAAGGGGGCTCGGCAGTGACGCACGCTGAAAGAGAGTACTCAGTTTTCACTCTGGTTTCTTGTTGTACACCGCTCCTTTCCTATGCCATCTCCAGGCATTGCAAATCGTCATTGCCGGGCACCAAAGGGGGCTCGGCAGTGACGCACGCTGAAAGAGAGTACTCAGTTTTCACTCTGGTTTCTTGTTGTACACCGCACCTTTCCTATGCCATCTCCAGGCATTGCAAATCGTCATTGCTGGGCACCGAAGGGGGCTCGGCAGTGACGCACGCTGAAAGAGAGTACTCAGTTTTCACTCTGGTTGTTTTCTTGTTTTCTTTCTTTCTTGGTTGTCCGGACGATATCTCAGCCATCCTTTGAGCTAGGAAGCTGAAATTTCGGCACAGTAGTGAGCAAGTCCTTTGTCAAATACGGTATTTTTTGTTTTTTGAATAATCAATTAATTGAGGAGTTATTTAATTATTAGCGTTTAATTAAGTACTTATTTAATTAATTAAATTTCATTTATCTTCTGACCATTATTAACTCAGGCACCTTTTGAGTTAGGAAGCTGATATTTGGACATGCCAATGACCAGGTGATTTGGCTGCAAAGGATATTTTTGATTTATTAATTAATCAATTAATCGATTAATTATTTAATTATTCGATTAATGACAAAAAAAATTTTTTTTTTTAAGTTACAGATTCTGATGAAATAGTGGTAGTTTATGTGTTCTCTGACCAAATTGATTAATAATTTAATTTTTTTATGATTATTATTTATTTATTTTCATTATTAATCATTTATTTATTTTCTTTCTCATTTGGCCAATATCTCAGGCACCTTTTGAGCTGGGAAGCTAATATTTGGACATGAGTGACCAAGTGATGTGGCTATCAAGGATATTTTTGATTTATTGATTAATCATTTCATCTATTAAGTATTTATTGATTAATCGATTAATTATTTATTGAGTAATCAATTAATTATTTAATTTTTTATAAATGACTTATTTAATTAAATTTCTAAAAGATACATCTTCGGATGAAGCACTACTGGTTTAGTTATGCGATTAGCCAATTGATTATGAAAATATTTTGTGATAATCTTTTATTGATTTTAATTATACAATTAATCAATCAATTAGTGTACACCTCTCCCTCCCAATGCAGCCTCAATGAGCTGCACTGCGGTATTGCCGGGCGCCGGAGGCGCCCCGGCAATGCCGCGCTGCAGCATATTTAATTATTTGGCATGGGGCGGTGTACTTTGAATGTATGTGTACTTGTTTGTTTGTTTGTTTTCTTTCTTGGTTGTCCGGGCGATATCTCAGCCATCCTTTGAGCTAGGAAGCTGAAATTTTGGCACAATAGTGAGAAAGTCCTTTGTCAAAAACGGTATTTTTTTTTTTTTGATTAATCAATAAATTGAGGAGTTATTTAATTATTAGCGATTAATTAAGTACTTATTTAATTAATTAAATTTCCTTTCTCTTCTGACCATTAACTCAGGCACCTTTTGAGTTAGGAAGCTGATATTTGGACATGCCAATGACCAGGTGATTTGGCTGCAAATGATATTTTTGATTTATTAATTAATCAATTAATCGATTAATTATTTAATTATTCGATTAATGACAAAAAAATTTTTTTTTTTTAAAGTTACAGATTCTGATGAAATAGTGGTAGTTTATGTGTTCTCTGACCAAATTGATTAATAATTTAATTTTTTTATGATTATTATTTATTTATATTCATTATTAATCATTAATTTATTTTCTTTCTCATTTGGCCAATATCTCAGGCACCTTTTGAGCTGGGAAGCTAATATTTGGACATGAGTGACCAAGTGATGTGGCTATCAAGGATATTTTTGATTTATTGATTAATCATTTCATCTATTAATTATTTATTGATTAATCGATTAATTATTTATTGAGTAATCAATGAATTTTTTATAAATGACTTATTTAATTAAATTTCTAAAAGATACATCTTCGGATGAAGCACCAGTGGTTTAGTTATGCGATTAGCCAATTGATTATGAAAATATTTTGTGATAATCTTTTATTGATTTTAATTATACAATTAATCAATCAATTAGTGTACACCTCTCCCTCCCAATGCAGCCTCAATGAGCTGCACTGCGGTATTGCCGGGCGCCAGAGGCGCCCCGGCAATGCCGCGCTGCAGCATATTTAATTATTTGGCATGGGGCGGTGTACTTTGAATGTATGTGTACTTGTTGTACACCGCTCCTTTCCTATGCCATCTCCAGGCATTGCAAATCGTCATTGCCGGGCACCAAAGGGGGCTCGGCAGTGACGCACGCTGAAAGAGAGTACTCAGTTTTCACTCTGGTTTCTTGTTTTCTTTCTTGGTTGTCCGGACGATATCTCAGCCATCCTTTGAGCTAGGAAGCTGAAATTTCGGCACAGTAGTGAGCAAGTCCTTTGTCAAATACGGTATTTTTTGTTTTTTGAATAATCAATTAATTGAGGAGTTATTTAATTATTAGCGTTTAATTAAGTACTTATTTAATTAATTAAATTTCATTTATCTTCTGACCATTATTAACTCAGGCACCTTTTGAGTTAGGAAGCTGATATTTGGACATGCCAATGACCAGGTGATTTGGCTGCAAAGGATATTTTTGATTTATTAATTAATCAATTAATCGATTAATTATTTAATTATTCGATTAATGACAAAAAAATTTTTTTTTTTTAAGTTACAGATTCTGATGAAATAGTGGTAGTTTATGTGTTCTCTGACCAAATTGATTAATAATTTAATTTTTTTATGATTATTATTTATTTATTTTCATTATTAATCATTTATTTATTTTCTTTCTCATTTGGCCAATATCTCAGGCACCTTTTGAGCTGGGAAGCTAATATTTGGACATGAGTGACCAAGTGATGTGGCTATCAAGGATATTTTTGATTTATTGATTAATCATTTCATCTATTAAGTATTTATTGATTAATCGATTAATTATTTATTGAGTAATCAATTAATTATTTAATTTTTTATAAATGACTTATTTAATTAAATTTCTAAAAGATACATCTTCGGATGAAGCACTACTGGTTTAGTTATGCGATTAGCCAATTGATTATGAAAATATTTTGTGATAATCTTTTATTGATTTTAATTATACAATTAATCAATCAATTAGTGTACACCTCTCCCTCCCAATGCAGCCTCAATGAGCTGCACTGCGGTATTGCCGGGCGCCGGAGGCGCCCCGGCAATGCCGCGCTGCAGCATATTTAATTATTTGGCATGGGGCGGTGTACTTTGAATGTATGTGTACTTGTTTGTTTTCTTGTTTGTTTGTTTGTTTGTTTTTTTTCTTGGTTGTCCGGGCGATATCTCAGCCATCCTTTGAGCTAGGAAGCTGAAATTTTGGCACAATAGTGAGAAAGTCCTTTGTCAAAAACGGTATTTTTTTTTTTTTGATTAATCAATAAATTAAGGAGTTATTTAATTATTAGCGATTAATTAAGTTCTTATTTAATTAATTAAATTTCCTTTCTCTTCTGACCATTAACTCAGGCACCTTTTGAGTTAGGAAGCTGATATTTGGACATGCCAATGACCAGGTGATTTGGCTGCAAATGATATTTTTGATTTATTAATTAATCAATTAATCGATTAATTATTTAATTATTCGATTAATGACAAAAAAATTTTTTTTTTTTAAAGTTACAGATTCTGATGAAATAGTGGTAGTTTATGTGTTCTCTGACCAAATTGATTAATAATTTAATTTTTTTATGATTATTATTTATTTATATTCATTATTAATCATTTATTTATTTTCTTTCTCATTTGGCCAATATCTCAGGCACCTTTTGAGCTGGGAAGCTAATATTTGGACATGAGTGACCAAGTGATGTGGCTATCAAGGATATTTTTGATTTATTGATTAATCATTTCATCTATTAATTATTTATTGATTAATCGATTAATTATTTATTGAGTAATCAATGAATTTTTTATAAATGACTTATTTAATTAAATTTCTAAAAGATACATCTTCGGATGAAGCACCAGTGGTTTAGTTATGCGATTAGCCAATTGATTATGAAAATATTTTGTGATAATCTTTTATTGATTTTAATTATACAATTAATCAATCAATTAGTGTACACCTCTCCCTCCCAATGCAGCCTCAATGAGCTGCACTGCGGTATTGCCGGGCGCCGGAGGCGCCCCGGCAATGCCGCGCTGCAGCATATTTAATTATTTGGCATGGGGCGGTGTACTTTGAATGTATGTGTACTTGTTCTAGATTTTGTTAATGTGACCTTTAAAAGAAACAAAAACCACATTTGACATTTCGAAACAAATAAATTGATCCTTGAAAGTGATGTAAACTGATATCGAACTCAATTCATGGACAGTACTGTGTTAAACTTTTGTACGTTTTCCAGAAGTATCTCTGTATTTTGCACATTAGCCAATTTTTTTTTTTAACAAAAACAAAAGTTAAATTACGACTGGGATTACGGACAGTAAAATTACAGTTCAGTACTTCGTGTAACCCCCACGAGCATTCAGGAGAGCACGTACACGTTGAGGCATGCTGTTCACGAGATTTGCCAAGGTTTGGACAGGAATCGCTTGCCATGCAGTGACAATAGCCTGCTGCAATTCACGCACAGAGGTTGGCTGCTGGTCCAAGTGGTCGATTTGACACATTCTGCCCACAAGTTCTCTATCGGATTCATATCCGGGGACATGGCAGGCCACTCCATATGCTCCACACCACGGTCAGCAAGAAAGTGTTGGATCATGCGAGCACGATGAGGCCGTGCATTGTCATCTTGGAAGACAAAGTTTCCTCGAAAGGCTGCACGAGCAAATGGAAGCAATGTTTCTTCCAGAATGGCTCTGTACTTGAACTGGTTCAGGCTTCCATTCAGAACAACCAGGTCAGTTTTGCCCCCTACATGAAAAGCAGCCCAAATGGTCACCCCACCACCTCCAGCCTGGACTCTTGGCACTATACAATCTTTGTTGTAGGCTTCATGCACTTGTCTGCGCACTCGGACATGGCCATCTTGACGATAGACCAGAAATCTAGACTCGTCACTGAAGATCACGTGATTCCAGTGTCCTGGCTGCCATTGACGGTGCTCTCTGGCCCACTGCAATCAGTGCTGGCGGTGTTGCCTGGTCAGGCGTGGCTTTCTCAGGGGACGCCTGGCACGATAGCCTGCTTGAACCAGTCGTTGGTTGACTAGCCTTCTGGATACAGGCACATTTGTCAGTTGCTGCCACTCGGCCCTCAGCCGATTAGCTGACTTGGTACGGCCAGTGCGAACTAACTGGTGCAGCTGGCGATCATCCCTCCTTGTGGTTCCGCGGGGACGTCCTCGCTTCGGTATTGGAGTAGGGACACCCCTCTGAGCATTTTGTTTCAGGATCTTTGACACCTGACCTTGAGTGATGCCGTACTGACGAGCAATAGCACGCTCTTTCATGCCGTAATTTCGTAAACCCACCACTCCATGACAAACAGCATTGTCGAGTTGACGGACCATCTCCAGAGGAAGCGGCAATAACTTTTGGAGACGTGCAGCAGTTGTTTTCCACTAATACAGAACGCAACAACCCTTGTATACCCGACTGTGAAGCCAATCGTCAAATGCACCTGTCCGTACATTTTGCCACGCCACCTGTGATATAATCCTGTTGTTGACTTCTTGCTGTGACAGACAATCAGTGACATGGTTCTTTTAACAAATAAATCACCAAAGTGTAAAAGAAACTCAACAGATTGATAGACTGAGTTAAGAAAGTAAACCCAAGTCAAGAAAAAATATATATTACATATTAAATGCCAAGTCTGTATATATATATATATATATATATATATATATATATATATATATATATATATATATATATATATATATATATATATATATATATATATATATATATATATATATATATATACACATATATATATATATATATATATATATATATATATACACATATATATATATATATATATATATATATATATCTATATATATATATATATACATATATAATATGTTGGAACCCATCTGTGGATCGGTCCCATCGGCCGATGGGTCTAACCCATCTGTGGATGCACGAGAAATGACAATGCAGACCCATCGGCCGATGGGTCTGCGCCATCTGCGGATGTG
This sequence comes from Myxine glutinosa, assembly GCF_964187855.1. Classification (NCBI taxonomy): domain Eukaryota; kingdom Metazoa; phylum Chordata; class Myxini; order Myxiniformes; family Myxinidae; genus Myxine; species Myxine glutinosa. Next base: position 89,008,507 of record NC_136271.1, on the reverse strand, counting down.
TTGTTCACCTTGAAGGAATGTGTTGACAGAATGGTGCTCTTCAATCAGGTACACAGTCATTGGAATTACATGTGGTAGGAATTTAACAGAGATGATTTTTAACACAAACAATACAATACGTTAAACAGAATTTACGGATACAATTACGGATACAATTTACGGAATACGGATACAATACGTCAAACAGAATTTAACAGAGATGAATTATGATGCATACACATTCCTTCAAGGTGAACAACACATCCGCAGATGGCGCAGACCCATCGGCCGATGGGTCTGAATTGTCATTTCTCGTGCATCCACACATGGGTCAGACCCATCGGCCGATGGGACCGATCCACAGATGGGTTCCAACATATATATATATATATATATATATATATATATATATATATATATATATATATATATATATATATATATATATATATATATATATATATATACACAGACTTGGCATTTAATATGGAATTTTTTTTTTCTTGACTTGGGTTTACTTTCTGAACTCAGTATATCAATCTGGTGAGTTTCTTTTACGCTTCGGTGATTTCTTTGTTAAAAGAACCATGTCACTGATTGTCTGTCACAGCAAGAAGTCAATAACAGGATTATATCACAGGTGGCGTGACAAAATGGACGGACAGGTACATTTGACGATTGGCTTCACAATCGGGTATATAAGGGTTGTTGCATTCTGTATTAGTGGAAGACAACTGCTGCACATCCACAAAAGTTATTGCTGCTTCCTCTGGAGATGGTCCGTCAACTCAACAATGCTGTTTGTCATGGAGTGGTGGCTTTACGAAATTCCGGCATGAAACAGCATGCTATTGTTCAGCAGTATGGCATCACTCAAGGTCAGGTGTCAAAGATCCTGAAACGAAATGCTCAGAGTGGTGTCCCTACTCCCATACCGAGGCCAGGACATCCCCGCAGAACCACAAGGAGGGATGATCGCCAGCTGCACCGGTTAGTCCGCAATGTTCGTACCAAGTCAGCTAATCGGCTTAGGGCTGAGTGGCAGCAACTTACAAATGTGCCTGTATCCAGAAGGCTAGTCAACCAACGACTGGTTCAAGCAGGCTATCGTGCCAAGCGTCCCCTGAGAAAGCCATGCCTGACAAGACAACACCACCAGCGCCGATTGCAGTGGGCCAGAGAGCACCGTCAATGGCAGCCAGGACACTGGAATCACGTGATCTTCAGTGACGAGTCTAGATTTCTGGTCTATCGTCAAGATGGCCATGTCCGAGTGCGCAGACAAGAGCATGAAGCCTGCAATGAAGATTGTATAGTGCCAAGAGTCCAAGCTGGAGGTGGTGAGGTGACCGTTTGGGCTGCTTTTCATGCAGGTGGCGAAACTGACCTGGTTGTTCTGAATGGAAACCTGAACCAGTTCAAGTACAGGGCCATTCTGGAAGAAACATTGCTTCCATTTGTTCGTGCAGCCTTTCGAGGAAACTTTCTCTTCCAAGATGACAATGCACGGCCTCATCGTGCTCGTATGATCCAACACTTTCTTGCTGACCGTGGTGGAGAGCATATGGAGTGGCCTGCCATGTCCCCGGATATGAATCCGATAGAGAACTTGTGGGCAGAATTAACGCGTCAAATCGACCACTTGGACCAGCAGCCTGCCTCTGTGCGTGAATTGCAGCAGGCTATTGTCACTGCATGGCAAGCGATTCCTGTCCAAACCTTGGCAAATCTCGTGAACAGCATGCCTCAATGTGCACGTGCTCTCCTGAATGCTCGTGGGGGTTACACGAAGTACTGAACTGTAATTTTACTGTCCGTAATCCCAGTCGTAATTTAACTTTTTTTTTGTTAAAATTTTTTTTGGCTAATGTGCAAAATAAAGAGATACTTCTGGAAAACGTACAGAAGTTTAACACAGTGCTGTCCATGAATTGAGTTCGATATCAGTTTACATCACTTTCAAGGATCAATTTATTTGCTTCGAAATGTCAAATGTGGTTTTTCTTTCTTTTAAAGGTCACATTAACAAAATCTAGAATAATTTCAACATAATTCCAATTAACTTTTGGTTCTAAGTCATCTTGAAAAGTAAGTTCACCCCCACAAAAAAAAAAAATCCTTATTAAATGCCGGCTGTATATATATATATATATATATGTGTGTGTGTGTGTGTGTGTGTGTGTGTGTGTGTGTGTGTGTGTGTGTGTGTGTGTGTGTGTGTGTGTGTGTGTGTGTGTGTGTGCCTTCCTGGCATAATGTTGAAACTTTTATATTTTTATCGACTTATGTATTACTTTTTGGGGGGCTCTTCCGTAAAGTTGTCTCAAAGACAATTATTTGGCAAAGGGTATTGACCATATTTGTTGCATGGGGAAATGGAACATCAGCCTTCACAAGATTCTGTACGCATCATATTCTGTAGATTTGCATTTGCTTAAATTCATTCAAAAGTTGGAATGTGATGACAGTGTCACAAAAATGGGAGCCAAGTCCATTACCAATGAATGGCAAGATCTTTCCCTTTTTTAAAAGACCAACTAAAAAACTTGGAGGCATGTTCATCCTGATTACACCATGTTTGATCTTCAATGCTAAAAGTCAGTCGGCCCATTTTTGATCACACTATTCAGAATAATGAGTCACATGCTGCTTTCAGCAATTTCTCAATTTCCATATTGCAATGAAGGCCCTCAGATGAGCATCAGTGGAAGCCAACCAACAATTTTCCAACAACACAACCATCGGTGCACTGTTGGAATCTGGTCTACAAGCTGAACTATGTGCGGCCTGTTTGTCGTCGCCCTGTGGAAGCATCAGGAATGGCCTGGCAGGGGTTTACATTCATTGGGGCCTGTCATTCCAGAGCATAGGAACCGGTAGCCACATCAACGGTAGGGCAGCAGCTGTGCTCGTCTGGCACTCTGCCGTAAGGCCAAGTGGCCCATTGAGGATGGTGATGCAGGAAGGGATGGATCAAGAGAAGACTCTTTACCTTCAGATAGCAAGTTCACCTGCGATGTTCTGCTGTGCAAAGTATCCATATAGAAATTTCAAAATAAACAAAGGAAAACTCAGCAAAATGTAAATGTTATGTTCAGTCACCATTGGTTGTTGTGCAGAACAATGTTGAGCTAGTTTCCATCATTGAAGATTTATAATAAGTCCAATTCAGTGATAAGAAGAGTTAGTACTGGAAAAACAATGAAATTAAATGCAAAGAAGTAAGAAACCAAAAAATAACAAAAGAATATTTTATGAACACGAAGGGTTTGTTTCTATTTTTACTCTCACCAGCGGAGAAGTTATTGCGTTCGAGTCCGTTTGTGTGTTTGTCTGCACAGAATAAATATGATTTTCTCTGCAACCGTTGATCCGATTGACAGGATATTTTCACCACAGGTGCAACTCCACCTGCAGAATTTCTTAACGATAATTATGACGTCATAGGTCACATGGTATGGGCTCCATCTTGGAAAACTGAAAAACTTTGCACTTCTGTATCTCCGAAAGCGCTGAATAGGAAAAATTGAGACATGGCTCATTGTAAAGAACTCGCCATGGGGAATAACATATGGTAATGATGATGTGTATGTGACTCCATTATGACGTCATAATTCGACATGTACAAAACTTCATCCTATCAAGATGAAATTTCTTGAGCACCTTGTCGGCATAAACTGGTGGAGAAAAGAAATAATGATGACGTCATCGGTCACGTGGTTTGGCCACCATATTGGAAAAATCGAAAGAAATTGCACCTCTATATCTCCGAAAGTGCTGAATAGTAAAAATTGAGACATGGCTCATTGTAAAGAACTCTCCATGGGGAATAAAATATATTAATGATGATGTCATAGGTGCCTCCATAATGACGTCATAATTCGACAAGTACAAAACTTCTTCCTGTCAAGATGAAATTTATTGAGCGTCATCCAGGGATAAATTGGTGGAGAGAAAAAAATATGACGTCATCAGCCGCCACATTTGTTTTAACACAAAAGCCTTAAAAAAACACTAAAAACACGTCCTGGCGAGTGTCTGCAATCTCTGATTGCTCTTTGTTGTTTTATGTTTTCAACTTTAAAGAGAAATGAGTGGAACCAAAAAATGACTCAATCTACTGTCTCATGGATCACTTGTTCATCTGGTAACATTCATTGTTCATTCATTCATTCATTCATTCATTCTTTGTTCATTGTTCATTGTGGTTCATTTCAGGTTAGCCTAATATATAGAGAGTTTCATGAGCCACAAGCTGTCCTGCCTCAGATCAATCACTGAGGATGTCAGATCAGGTGAAAATATGATTGTTCTGGCTTTGAGTGAGTGGAGAAATGCGCAATAGTGCACATTCTCCTTCAAAGTGAATATAAGACCGGCTGTATTATCGGACAGTCATTGGTGCGACAGTGAGAATCAATGAAAAGTGAAAGAAGAAGAAATTTTTTTTTTACTTACAAGTGCACAGACATTACATACATACATATACAGTATATATATATACAGTATATATATATATATATATATATATATATATATATATATATATATATATATATATATATATATATATATATTGTTGCGAATATGGAATTTGGCCTCCATATCCGCTTGTAAATATTCCCCTATTTCCCCAATACTCCCCGACTATCCCCAATCCCCCATTCCCTAGTCCCATTGTCTGTAAACAACAATCAGTAGAGCCGACCTTCCCCTTTTTCCCCCATTAAATGTCGTGCCCAGGTCCACCGCATCACACGTAGACAACTTTCGGACATCTTGCTAGTTATTCTTAGTCTATGTCAGTTAAGGACTCGTTTCCATTAATTATGACTCTTCGTTGCACCAGAATGTGATTATATGGCACCAGTAGTGAGTTTAGGACCTTTCCCATACCTCCTCCCATCTTCTTCCCCAAACAACAACAACAACAACAGAGGGGCACGGCGCTGCACGGGGGGGAGTGTGCGTCCTGACACCGGCTCGGTTAGCCGCCATTGACAATGCGCTCCAGACCATGCGCTCCACGGGGTTACCACAAAGGGGCTGGCTGTCAGCTCCTCGTCAAGGGCGGAGCCTGGTAAACCCCCCGCACGCACCCAATGAGAAGCAACGTGCCGATTCCACGAGGCGGAGCTAACGAGCCGAGGGCGTGTCACTCCCCGCCGGATATACGCGGCCACGTAGCGGACGTGACGTCAGATGCGCCTGAACTACGGAGAGCAGAGGAAGCCACCGCCACCCCCAGCGCGACGATACCTCCCCGCATCTTTGGACCGGACCGAACCGGGTCGATTCTGCCCTGAGCCCAGGTGCACCTGGAGCCATCGATACCCGCTTTCCTGCTATCAATCCCCGTGTGAGTCAGCCTTGTCCCGTTTGCCTGTCGTCTGTTGGGGTTAATATAAGGTTGTGTCTAAGTGCCCACCTTTCTGTGCTGTACCTCTCGTCCCTGTAATCTGACCTTCCGCACGAATATAATCTCCTCCGGAGGTCTTGAGAACCGTATCCCTGGTGTCGTCATTTTAATCCCAGCCGTGTGTCTGTTCCTTCATTGACCTAGCATCGCGCGACTAGTCAACGTTCGGGTATAATATCGAGTATAATCTTGTGCAGACGTGGTCATCCCAAAACCGCTCGGTGAATAACATCCAAGCCACGTCGGTAACAATTGGTGTCGAGGAGTGGAATTCGAACCCGGGACTAAATTTATTAGGCCCAAATTTGTAACAGTTAGAATCGATTCGGAGCGCGTTTCCCGCGCGAAATTATAACGGCCGAAATTTGAATTTGTTTTACGAAAAAAAAAAAAAAAAACCGAATTTTGAAAGTCGCGCTATGGCGGATCAAGACAGCTGGGGTCCGGTAGAGGAGAGAGAGGTAGGGTCGATCCAGGACCAAAATGAGGGACAGGAGGAGAGCGAAGCAGTGAGGGCGGCAGGTTCGCAAAATAGCGCCGTCACGCACGAAGAAGCGGGCGCGCAAAATGGCGCCTCGCTGATCACCGCGCCAGCGACCGTGGCAGCGCCGCCGATGGATTTGAACCTTTTTTTTATGCAAATGAAGGCCCTTATGGACAAGAATAATGAAGAAATGGTAAGCAGAATAATGATGGGAATGAGGGCTAATAGTGAGCGGTTGAGTAATAAAATGGAGGCTCAGAGTGAGCAAATCGAAGCAACAATAAACGGAATGAGGGCCGATAGGGAGGAGATGGAGCAGATGAGGGTGGCATCTGGGCAGGAGATGCAAGTGATGAGTGAGGAGGTCGGAGGAGTGCGCGAGGAGGTGAGGCACTGTAAGGAGCACATGGAGAAGGAGGTGAGAAAGGGGACTGTAAAGTTACAAGGGGGCATAGAGGTCCTGACGCAGGAGGTGGAACAGCTGACGGAGGGACAAAAAGAACTAACGGAGCAGGTTCAAAGGAACACTGCGGTATTAGGAGGGTTAAAAGTGACACAGAAAGAACTAAAAGACGACTTGATAGCGACAAAGAGGGAATGTCAGATGGTACGTGAGGGAATGACAACGAGGTTGGACGAGGTGATAGAGGTAATGGAGACGAAGGACCGGCAGGTGAGGACGCACCTGGAAACGGTCAAGGTAGCCTTAGAGGATGAGCTTGAGGAGACGTACCGGGGAATAAAAGAGGTGAAGCACAAATTAGAAGAAGTGGAAGAAGGGATGAGCGAAATTAAGAAGCGACGGAGAGGGGATAAGAAAGAGATAAAAGAGGAGATAAAAGAATTGGTCCAAAGTCTGTGTTTGGATCGTGATGATGTGCTCAGTAACCGGATGAGGGATTCGCAGGTGATGGAGGAGAAGCGAAGAGGAAGAGGACCCGGTGTAAGTGGTGACCAATATGGTCGTGCGTATGATGCGCCAGGGGATTTAATAAGCTTGGGGGTCGAGATAGACCCGGGTGTTCGTGAGAGGCCATTGGTGAAGTGTGCGACAGGTCTGGTGTGCGAAAAAGGAGGTGTGCAAGAAAGTCCGACTCTGGGGTGTGTGAGGAAAAAGTGTGTGCCAAGGAGTGAGGGTGCTGGCGAGAGTGAGTCGGTCGTAGCGCGTGTGCGAGGCAGCACATGGAAGCGCGGTGTGGTGAGTGTTACAGAGGGTGTAACGCAAGAGTGTGCGCGAGGAAGGTGTGTGACGGACAGGTGCATGGGGAAAGAGTGCGCTGTCAAAGGCAAGGAAGAATGCACACCTGTGGTGAGTGTTACAGAGGGTGTGATGGGAGAGTGTGCGCGAGGAAGGTGTGTGACGGACAGGTGCATGGGGAAAGAGTGCGCTGTCAAAGGCAAGGAAGAATGCACACCTGTGGTGAGTGTTACAGAGGGTGTGACGGGAGAGTGTGCGCGAGGAAGGTGTGTGACGGACAGGTGCATGGGGAAAGAGTGCGCTGTCAAAGGCAAGGAAGAATGCACACCTGTGGTGAGTGTTACAGAGGGTGTGACGGGAGAGTGTGCGCGAGAAAGGTGTGTGACGGGCAGGTGCACGAGGAAAGAGTGCGCTGTCAAGAGAAAGGGTGAGTGCGCTGTCAAGAATGGAGGTGAGAGTAGTGAGAGTGACAAGGAGAGTGAGTTAGCTGTGACAGGTGAGCGAGGATGTACACCTGGGATGGAAGGATGCACACCTGGAATGGTAGAGCGTGAGTGGGAATGCACGCTGGAGTTGGTGGTGAGGCACGTGGTTGGGTGTGCGAATGAGAGCACACCTGTGATTGTCACAGAGGAGGTGACCGAGGAGGGGGTGCGAAGCGGTGTTTTGGTGAGGTGTGCGACCAACGAATGTGTGCCAAAGTGTTCGGTGGTCAGGTGTGTGACCAAGGCTGTGAGTGGAATGGGTGTACCTGGGTGTGTAAGGAAAGGTACGAGGAGCATGGGCACGGCTGGATGTGTGAGCAAGGAACGGGCTGCGGGATGTAAGCATGCAGGTGAAGCATCGACGTTAGACGGGGTAAAGTTTAGAACGACTTATAGCCGAATCGGGCCCTCGGTGCGTGCTGGGCCTCGCTTTGAACGGCCGCGTCCGTGCTCCACCAGGCGGAGCGGGCGGCAGGATAGGAAGGGTCGTCATGGCGACCACTTTTTGGTGAGGCATTCCGGCAGGTCGAGATCGGGACATTGGATGGCTCCACGCCGAGGTGATGTGTGGGATCTCGGCACGGGTAAACCCCCGTCCCTGCACCGAGTACCGGACGTGTCCAGCCGCTGGCACAAAACAACCAGCATCCATTGCTTGGCTTTACGAAGCCGGGCTTTGGACAGGGATTGGCGCACCGAGAGGTATTAGTGAGTAGACTGGGTGATGAGGTTAGTGTTTTGGCCCCAAAATTAGAGAAAAATAAAATTTGATGATTGGCAAAGGATTGGCAGTAGTGATTGGCAGATGATGGGTAGTGATTGGCAAATTTTTGATTTGTTGAAATTTGATGTGCAAAATTGGTAGTGAGAGACCCCCGATGTGGTGGGATGGCATCCCTGCCACCCTTCCCATGTGGGGGCAAAGGAGCTATAGCTTATGGGGTGTATGGCAGTGAAAACTAGCCCGGGTGGGTTAGGTTATATGGATAGGGCCCTAGAAGATGACATTAGGTGACGTTAAGTTTAGTTAGTGACTGATACCTGTAGTGGGGACGCAGGTAGATTAGTGTGGATGATAATGACGTGGGAGCGTAATAGTTTAAAGGGACGACTGGGAAGCGCAAGTTTCAGAAGGGAGTAGTTAGCTGAGATGATGCCGTGTGTGTGAGGATGGAACAGGTGTGATTGCACAGGTGTGCAACTGGACAGGTGTGTGGAGCAGTGTATGAGTAGTGAGTGTGTGGATCAGCGCGAATGCGCTTGGGGAGAGAAGGGTGCAGGTGGCACCAAGTGTGAGAGCACAGGTGTGCAAGTACAGGTGTGTGGAGAGAGTTGGAGTAAGTGGTACGGAGTGGTGTGCATGGTGCGAAGGTGTGGATGGGGGAAGAGTGGACCCCTTTCACGAATACCCGGGGCGGGTAGTGTAAGTGTTAGGTAGAGGGTATAGGTAAGTTGTGGTTGGATATTGGCATCTGTGGTGCGGTTGCAGAATGGTGTTGTGAATGGGTGCATTAGTGTTGTGGAAATGGCTGGGCGTGTAGCCTGTTAGTGTGTGTAGTTGGTTGGGCACTCCACCACTGTGAAGATGTCGGCCAGGTGAGGCCGCAGGTGGGCTCTGGGAGCCGGTAGAGTTGTGGATGGGGCCCGAGGATCCGGAGGATGGACCCGGGTAGCCCAGTGCCAGAGAGGGCACCGAGTGGGGAGAGTGCCAGAGGGCCTGCCCCAGGTAGTTAGGTTAGAGTAAGGAGCAGGTAAGCTCGGAGGCAACTGCAGTGGTGGAGGTGTGCAGGTGGGTAGACCCGCTGGGAGAGGTACACGTCGCAGCCCAGAAATTGTACGAGGGCACCGGGAGATGAATCGGGGGAGTGAGACCCCAAATTGAGAAGCACCACAGTTGGCCAATGGGAATTGGTTTTTAGAACCCATAGTGTAAGAGGGCCAATGGTTTGGCCGGAGAAAGACCCCGGGTAGTGTAAAATTGTTAAAGTCACTTAGGAAATAGTTAGGATTGATGAACCTGTCGCACCATACGCAGCCACTTACCTGTGGTGATGATGATGACTCCACACCTGTGTTTTCTTTGTTTTGTTGCAGGAAATGAGATTGCTGTTGGATTTGTGAGACGCATCACGACGTGGATGAGACATTGGGGTGATTCCATCTCTCCCTCCTTAGGAGGGACTGATGATGAATTGGTGATGGCAAATTTTGATGTTGAGTTGAAAATGGCAAATTTTGATGAGAGTTGAAAATGGCAAATTTGATTGGTTAGGAGGGAGAGAAGACGAATTTGGTTTATGGGAGGAACGGGGAAGACAGTAGGGATGTTTGTTGATTTGTAAAGTAGATGTTTATGGGTAGTGTTGTGTTTTGTGGATGCAGTAAGGGGTAAGGGAGGGGCCATGTAGGTTACCTGGTGGGGGGGGCGTACGGTAGGAACGTACCTGTCTCACCTGGTTCCCATGTGCCCCCAGTGTGCATCACCTTACATTGCGTGCACTTTTGCGCCCTTACCACCTTACTCACTTGTCTGCTTCTTTGTCTCCCACCTCCGAGGATCTGGCTTTGGGGTAGAGAGAGAGGAGAGAGAGGTGCTGGCTTCGCAGTTGTGGGCCTGCACTTTCGCTGCTTGCTGCTTGGATCGATACACCATACGGACCGCAATGTTTGTGGCCACCCACAATGGACCGCAGTTCTTTAGCGGCCAAGCACCACCCATGGATGGACCTATGGGTCAACGTGGCACCGATGCCAAACAGGTGAACCACTAATAGTTGGCCCCCTGACGGCCACAATATAGAAATGGACGCGGTTGGCGCCTTTCTTTATTTTTGAAAAGAAGTAAGAAGGCCAAGTGCACCACACGAAGGCAAGACCAGCGGCAGAACATCGGCCGGCTGCGACACCACCGGTGATTTATAAACACTTTATTGGTGCACCGGATGGTGCTCACTGTGTGATGGGGTGGTGCTTGATGCTTGGAAGGGGTGCTCTGCACGTTATTAAAGGCCGTCGGCCACAGAGCACTCGTGGGTTGGTGTATCGATGCTGGCAAGCGTGCTCTCTCTATGCATAACATCTGCATGTGTTCCTCCAAAAACAGGTCCTGGATCGTAGTGTAAATATCAGCGTAGTCTTGTAAATAATGCTCCCTACCGGCTGTATGTTTAGTTTGCGAATTCTTTCCGGATTCGGTTATCCTGTGGGTGTGTTTCTGTGAGGAGAAGGGTGCAACGTCGCAGGGGGACATATTTACTCATTTGTGAATATCTGTAAAACTGTCGCACTCAGGGTAGAGTTAATAGTAGAGGGAACTACATTGCGTGCCACACTAAAGTAGGTAAAAATTTATCGGGTCGGGACGCCCCGAGGGTAGAGAAGGGTGCAATGTTGCGAATATGGAATTTGGCCTCCATATCCGCTTGTAAATATTCCCCTATTTCCCCAATACTCCCCGACTATCCCCAATCCCCCATTCCCTAGTCCCATTGTCTGTAAACAACAATCAGTAGAGCCGACCTTCCCCTTTTTCCCCCATTAAATGTCGTGCCCAGGTCCACCGCATCACACGTAGACAACTTTCGGACATCTTGCTAGTTATTCTTAGTCTATGTCAGTTAAGGACTCGTTTCCATTAATTATGACTCTTCGTTGCACCAGAATGTGATTATATGGCACCAGTAGTGAGTTTAGGACCTTTCCCATACCTCCTCCCATCTTCTTCCCCAAACAACAACAACAACAACAGAGGGGCACGGCGCTGTGCGGGGGGGAGTGTGCGTCCTGACACCGGCTCGGTTAGCCGCCATTGACAATGCGCTCCAGACCATGCGCTCCACGGGGTTACCACAAAGGGGCTGGCTGTCAGCTCCTCGTCAAGGGCGGAGCCTGGTAAACCCCCCGCACGCACCCAATGAGAAGCAACGTGCCGATTCCACGAGGCGGAGCTAACGAGCCGAGGGCGTGTCACTCCCCGCCGGATATACGCGGCCACGTAGCGGACGTGACGTCAGATGCGCCTGAACTACGGAGAGCAGAGGAAGCCACCGCCACCCCCAGCGCGACGATACCTCCCCGCATCTTTGGACCGGACCGAACCGGGTCGATTCTGCCCTGAGCCCAGGTGCACCTGGAGCCATCGATACCCGCTTTCCTGCTATCAATCCCCGTGTGAGTCAGCCTTGTCCCGTTTGCCTGTCGTCTGTTGGGGTTAATATAAGGTTGTGTCTAAGTGCCCACCTTTCTGTGCTGTACCTCTCGTCCCTGTAATCTGACCTTCCGCACGAATATAATCTCCTCCGGAGGTCTTGAGAACCGTATCCCTGGTGTCGTCATTTTAATCCCAGCCGTGTGTCTGTTCCTTCATTGACCTAGCATCGCGCGACTAGTCAACGTTCGGGTATAATATCGAGTATAATCTTGTGCAGACGTGGTCATCCCAAAACCGCTCGGTGAATAACATCCAAGCCACGTCTGTAACAATATATATATATATATATATATATGTATATATATATATATATATATATATATATATATATATATATATATATATATATATATATATATATACACATACATATATATACATATACACACACATATATATACATATACACACACACATATATACATATACACACACACATATATATATATATATATATATATATATATATATATATATATATATATATATATATATATGCCTCAAGAAGTTCACTCGCAAATGGGTGAAACGTAATCTCAAACAGAGTCTACTCTTGCTTATTTATCACTTAAATCAGTAGAGGAGATTTGAGGTTTGGTTAGTTTTTGGTTGGATGCGTCTTTTTCTTAAAAATAAATAAGAGTAACAACAATAATTGAAAAAGTATAATCCCAACAACCCCAATCTTGTAATATACTAGCCGAAAGCACTCGGCGTTGCCCGGGTTCTTTTTGAATGAATTTACCACCATAATTCAGCTTTTACTCGTGGCCGTAGAAGATTTACTGCAATAATTCAGCTCAGCTTTTAATTGCGAAATGGGCCCAGCCCAGCCGATGTGCGCCTCGACCGGCCTCGCCACCTAGCCTATAACCTTCCCGGGCCCCGTCCCGACATTTTTTGTTCTTTTTGAATGAATTTACTACTATAATTCAGCTTTTACTCGTGGCCGTAGAAGATTTACTGCAATAATTCAGCTCAGCTTTTAATTGCGAAATGAGCCCAGCCCAGCCGATGTGCGCCTCGACCGGCCTCACCACCTAGCCTATAACCTTCCCGGGCCCCGTCCCGACATTTTTTGTTCTTTTTGAATGAATTTACTACTATAATTCAGCTTTTACTTGCGGTCGTAGAAGATTGTCTACTATAATTCAGCTCAGCTTTTAATTGCGAAATGGGCCCAGCCTGGCCGAGGTGGGCCTCGACCGGCCTCGCAACCTAGCCTATAACCTTCCCGGGGCCCCTCCCGACATTTTTGGTTCTTTTTGAATGAATTTACTACTATAATTCAGCTTTTACTCGCGGTCATAGAAGATTGACTACGATAATTCAGCTCAGCTTTTAATTGCGAAATGGGCCTCGACCGGCCTCGCCACCAAGTCTATAACCTTCCCGGGGCCCGTTCCGACATTTTTTTGTTTTCGAGATTTCCTCCTATCTTTCACCGTTCAGGAGATAAGCGCGTGCAGACAAACAAACAAACAAAAACTTTCTTTTATATATATAGAAGATAGAAGAAGATAAATATACACATACAGTCATACATATATAAACTACAATACACTTTGAGCCAACAAAAGCTGCATGAATTAACCAAGAGTCCTTTACATAAGGTGAGTCCTTTACTTTTACAAACCCGACCTGGGTTCCTTTACAGTTGACATTTACAATAACACATACCTGAGACCACAATGCTACACACCCTCCCAGCCGCCGGACCTGTTTCATCACTTATTGGCAAGTCATCAATGACAACGTCAATAAAAACGCGCGTACCACCGAGGCTCCCAAGTTTGTACCACGTGCGATGCCATTACCTGTAAACATACAAATGCCTCATGATCCAAACACATCTCTCACCCATAATCGAAGAGCATAACCAATCAGCTCTCACCTGCCTTATCTAGGTATCTGGGATTATAAATAAATGAACCGCCATGCACTTCGTTCTAGCCAAGGAAGGCAGCATGAAACAACCAGGAAAAGCTACACAAGGTAAGCCAAGTCGGGTTTTGATGTTTCAAACCTGATCCCGGTACCTCTACAGTTGACATTCACAAGTAGCACATACCTGAGAACCCCAATGCTTCAAACCCTCCCTTGGCTTGGGAATCTTATTGGTTCGCGTTTTGATCTGCACCGTCACTGATGACTCACCAATAAGCGATGAAACTGGTGCGGTCCCTGAGAGGGCGTGCAACATTGGAGTTCTCAGGTATGTGGTACTTGTGAAAGTGATGCAACGCACCCTGCCTGCAAAGCACCAATCCAAAAGTTTATAGTGACGTCAGGAATCAAACTAAGACCGGACAACTCAAAGGTAAATGTGTTACCTCGCACCATCCTGCCAGAGAACCACTACCATATGGTGATGGAGAAATGCCATCATGCCCGTAACCCTTGGATGCAGTGATTGGGCCTCGAAGGCCCACAACGTTTTTTTTGTTGCAAAAACTATGCTGTACAATTTTTTTTTGGAATGAGGCTCATTTTCACCGACTTTCATGTTGTTACACAAAATTCAGTGACATAAATAAATAAATAAATTCCTTCAGGCTCGTGGGAAAATCTTCATTCTTCACTTATAACCCGAAAATCCGACACGAATGCAGGCCTGGGGCCTTCGAGGCCCTGCATAAATGTTGTTGTAATACTATGTTATATCATTATTTTCTTGATATGAGCCTCATTATATGCTCCTACAACTTGGTTTACAAATAATTCAGTGACAAAATTATGAAAATTTAAAAACTTTACACTAATACATCCGTTGGGCCTCCGAGGCCCAATGGCTGCGTTTATGTAGGATTTTTGACAGTTGTGGACATATACATCTATATAAATAAAACACAGTTTGTGTGTGTGTGTGTGTGTGTGTGTGTGTATGTTACCGATAGACTCCTAAACGGAGAGGCTCACATGCTTGATATTTGGCATAGACATGGCCATTGAGCCTGGGAAGGACATGGCCTACCTAAAAATATTTAATGAGATCCATATTTTTTATTCATATTTACCTCAGCGCATTTCAGCGAGGAACATTATACATGGAATCTCAGCCTGTGCCAGAGCAGCTCACTGATTCGCTCAGAGCGATCACGTGATGTTCCATCCTCGCTGCCAGACCACTGAACGGAAAATATATGGAATGACCATTTCCATTCACACCACATAGGTGGAGATGAAGCTACTGGGCGCCATCTTGGTTGGCACTCGATGCTGGGCGATGGTGATTTCCGTCACACGTTTGCACGTAATTCAGAGCGAAAAGCGATTGCGTTTTTTCACCTTTTGTGCGATCGTGTTTTGTGTCGATTTTTGTCGATTTTGTGCGATATGAATTAAACGTCTTTGAAACAGCTGTGAAACGTCTTTCCACAACCCTTCCTTAACTGATTGGAGCAGTTTATTGCCGCACAAAATGGCATTTTAACATTTGTCTGGCTTTTAAAATCTGGGACACGTTCAAAACAAACGAGATCCGCGAAGCGAGTCGGTCGAGTCGTGTTAACCAAGATGGCGACACGGCGGCTACACTTTTCACGGAGTAGGAGCGTTCTATATGTATTTTCAATTCAGTGTGCCAGACTCGCTCATGTACTTGATTTGTGGCATAGACATGGCCATTGGGCCTTCACGGTGTAATTTGTGCGAGGCTTTTGTCCGAGTGAGCTTGAGTCGAGAGGGCAAATGTACGGGTTGGGAATGTACGGGTCTCCCTTCCCCCGCCCGGCAACGCTGGTACTGGAGGGCGTCACAGTATCGGTGAGTCTCCAAAATCCGCTTCGTGCTGTTGTTGCGAAGATGCAGGACGATGTCGCGATTGTTGTGCTGCTCTCCTCCCATGAGAACTGCAACGTCATTGTTAACTGGCCCTCCCCTTCCCATTCCCCCTCCCCCTCTCCCTCCCCTTCCCTCCCCTCCCCCTTCCCCCTCCATCCTCCCCTTCCCCTCCCCCCCTCCCCCTCCCCTCCCCTCCTCCCCTTCCCTCCTCCCCTTCCCCCTACCGCCTCCCCTTCACCCTCCACCCTACCCCCTCCCCTTCTCCCCTCCCCTTCCCCACTCCCCTTCCCTCCCCCTCCCCCCCTTCCTTTCCCCCCTCCCCCTTCCCCTCCCCCCCCCTACCCTTCCCCCTCCCCTTCCCCCTCCCTTCCCCCCATCCCCTCCCCTCCCCCTCCTCCTCCCTTTCCCCCTCCCTTTCCCCCCTTCCCCTCTGAGCAAATACACATCCATGAGCATCGACTTGGATTGAAAAAGGATATTAAGGAAAAAAAATCGATTAAAAAAAAAAACATTACACGAATACATCCTTTTAGGCCTCCGAGGCCCAGTGGCTGCGTTTATGTAGGATTTTTGACGCCTGCATCTAAGAGTTCAATTGGGTAATAGAAGTGATTGATATTGAGCTTGGCATGACATGTAAAAACTAGAATGACACTCGGTCGAGTGCATTTGGCAGCCAAGCAGAGCAGTTTACGTTTGTGTCACCCACTGATAGGCTCGATCAGCACCAAAATGGAATCAATTCCTCCTTTTCACCTCCCCAACGTGTCCACCAAATTTTGTAGGAATAAGACCATAACCTTTTGATATATCCTGCTCGCAGACAGACAAACGGTTGCATCTGGCTGCCGAAGCAGTTTCTTGACTATTGGGCACAATCCTGGTGACGTTTCTCCATCCTCACGTTCCTGCAGGCTCACACGTCACATCACACTTCGACAGGATAGCGTGCACCTTCACATCGCACACGTGGTCACCGACATCATTGCACAAGAGAACATTCCCACTCTGCCCTCGCCAGCTGTTTCACCTGATCTTTCTCCATTGGAATACGTGTGGGATGAAATGGATTGCGCAGTGTTCAAAACCAACCGGCGACGTTGGCCCAACTGTGGAGTGTGGCAGGCCTTGGTACAGATCTGGAATGACATCCTCAAGCTTTTGTTAAACCATCTTGAGTCCTCAATGAGGAACCATTGCCAAACGTGTGACAGGTGGCCACACCAGATACTGAGCTGCCACCTGAGTTTTGACCCCCCCCCCCTTTTTAAGCCCCTGGAGACATCTTGCACACATGTGTTGACATTCTCAAGTCGATTTCATGTTTATCAAACACTAAATATTGATATGACCAAACAATATGATGTTTGTTTTCATTTCTCATTTCATATAGGTGCACTGGAATTTTTTTCCTGTGAGTAACGGGGTCAATTTGTGCAGACGGAACCGATATTATGCACCTGGCCTGTGTAATAATATACAGCCTTCACCTGAATTATCCACACAAAGCTCAAAGCCCTTCTGAAGTAAAACAGCAGGGAAGATTTTTTTGAAGTAATAAAAAGGCTGAAAATCCAAGGCCCAACACTTATCCTTGTACATTCCCTTTACCTTCATTTGAATTCACACAATACCTGAGAGATGCATTTGAATAGGTAACGGTACAGCGGATACACCATGTGACCTACATTTCAGTTTGGTTCATTTCATGAAAACCGTCCTGACTGTGCTGGACCAATGATGGCTCAAAGATGGAGAGACGTTATTAAAGGGAAAGGGAATGAAAAGAGAAGGGAAGGCACAAAGCACAGCATGGAGGTGCAGGAGAAAGGGACAGGTAAGGATTCGTGTTCAAGAAGAAAGAAACGTTTCATTAACTTCAGAGGAGAAGGAAAAACCAGGAGATCATCTGGAGACCTTTCATCCCATCAAACAAGATGGACTTCAGAAAGAGAGCACCGGTGACTATTGTGTATCGGAACACCTGAGCCTCGCCCTGCTCTGCAAATGCTCTTCTAAAGGATCAGGTAACAATTTTTCAGACGCTTCATGAAACGTTGATTGTAAATTCCTGAAGGTGAAAATTAAAGTGTAGTAAAAAAAATATGTATTTCACTTTTTAACAACATTTTTTAAAATCCACTTATTTTTTAACCAATCTTCAATAACACCGATAATCCAAAGATTGTCTACGAGATATATCAAAAGGTAGTCACTTTAATGACATGATTTTTTACCTTTTCCGTGACATCAGTCGTTTAATATCCAATGGCCTACATCTTCCTTATGTGGTGTACATTTGGTGTTATGTGGTGTGTGTATCATGAACTCAACTTTCAACTGTGTCATGTGGGTTTGATTCCTGATTCGACTATAAACTGCCCGATTGGCGTTTCGTGTGCAGGATGTTGCACGATGATGTTGCAGGCTGTTGCATGATGATGTTGCAGGATGTTGCACGATGATGTTGCAGGATGTTGCACGATGATGTTGAAGTATGTTGCAGGACGATGTTGCAGGATGTTGCACGATGATTTTGCAGGAGGATGTTGCAGGATGTTGCAGGATGTTGCAGGATGATGTTGCAGGATGATGTTGCAGGATGATGTTGCAGGATGATGTTGCAGGATGATGTTGCAGGATGTTGCCGGATGATGTTGCAGGATGATGTTGCAGGATGATGTTGCAGGATGATGTTGCAGGATGATGTTGCAGGATGTTGCAGGATGATGTTGCAAGATGTTGCAGGATGATGTTGCAGGATGTTGCAAGATGATGTTGCAGGATGTTGCAGGATGTTGCAGGATGATGTTGCAAGATGTTGCAGGATGATGTTGCAGGATGTTGCAGGATGTTGCAGGATGTTGCAGGATGATGATGCAGGATGTTGCAGGTTGATGTTGCAGGACCTCATCATGGGTGTTGCGCTGAACAAATTGCAATATTCTGTCCCGACTACTGCTGGGAGAGACAAAGGCAACCCACCCAGTGTAATCCTTGCTGCCAGGTGGCTTTGGCAGCAGTGATCTGACTCTCAGGTCGAGCAGCACAGACATTCGAACACCATCGGTAGAACGCGTACCTCCGCAAGGCTGAACAGTTTACGCTTTTGGTCATATTTCTCAATGATGAAGAAGAATCGCTTTAAAAATGTATCCGGATTCGGATCTTCAGCAAAATCGAATCATTTCGTCCTTGTCAGATACCCAACCTGTCAATCAAATTTGGTCCCAATCCGTCCATAACTTTGACATATCCTGCTTACAGACACATTGTTGAAAACATAACCTCCGTCTACCTTCCGGTGGCATAGGTTATTTATCATTTTGATGACAAAAGGTGAGGGTGGAGATGAACGGAGGGAGAAATTTTATATCAATTTTAGACTTATTCAATGGCCTACTATTATCAAAGGTACCTGGTTGAACGGGTGGGGGGTTACCTGACATGGTAGGCACCTTCACCTGATGACCCACCCTAATTCGAAGAATCATTTGTGAACGTCAAATGAAAACAAAATGGAAACTTAGTATATTGTATGTTGTTTGTATGTTGTATGAAGTATGTTGATCACTCCAGTTTGTGTGTGCGTGTTTGTCTGTCCGCTCACTTATCCTTGCCTACAGGTCACAATTTGAAAACGATCTTCACGAAGCTTCAGCAAATGATAGAGTTCGTGGTCCGACAAAATACTATATATTTTTGAGGTCAAAAGGTCAAAAAGTCAACATAGGCCAAAGGTCAACCACTTTTCTCAAATTTCTAAAATCCTCAATTTTCATCCGATTGACTTGAAATTTGAAAAGGATTGTCATATTAGCTAACTCCGTGGTTCTTAAACTGGGTTCAACCGAACCCCAGGGGTTCAATGAGCCAGTCTCAGGGGTTCGGCGGAGGTCCTCCGAAACGCATTGCAATTTGTTTTTGTTTTTGTTTTTAGTTGTGTATCAATTTTGAATCTATGTGTAATTACGCTAATTATTAATATTATTATTATTTTGCTATGCATGTTACGAACGAATGGAAATGTTATTTGTAATTGTATTCCCATCCCATTCATGGTTTATCTGGTCTGTTTAAGATAAGTTGTTTCACACTGACTGTAGTAAGTTGAATCAATGAGCAACTTGCTTATTATTCTGTTGATGGTGCTTACTTGCCTACTTACTGACTGGATTTTGGACTTTGCAGGTGTTCGGAAATTCCAGTGAATAGCCTCGATTAGCTTGCCGTGTGCCGTGCATCATTGGTCGTGCCTTACTTTGGAGTTTCTGATTAATTGAAAAGTAAGTTGGAAATGTTTGTGGATATGCAGGGCGGGTTCAGAGTTATATTAAAGTCAAAAGTGGATGGTGATTATAAAATATGATTAAATTACTCAGAAAATTAGGTGGAGGTGATATAACTCCTTTGGTCGCAATTCAAAACTAACAATTCGCAGTTTTCTATGTAATATTATAATGGGATTTGAGGTGACGTAGAGTTGAGTAGATAATAAATCCCATCATCGTAACTATAAGTTGTGTTTTCTTCGTTAAAATTTCTCAGTTTTCAGAGGGGTACTGATTATATTTAAGCAAGTTCCTTTTTTTATTTTTGTCATATAATTATTTACCCGAACTCAATTAAGATCAGTTTGTTACTGTTTTTTTTTTGCAGTATGTCGAGCAAAAAAAGGAAGTGGTCGGAGGATTACGTGCAGTACGACTTCACGTGTTTGACGGAACGGGACGAAACTCAGCGTCCTCAATGCATGCTTTGCAATGTCAAGTTGAGCAACTCCAGCCTAGCACCAGCAAAACTACGAGAACACTTCAAAAAAACTGCACGGCGAGAGGCAGTACAAAGACGCAACGCTGGATGAATTCAAATTGAAGAGAGTCCGATTTGACGCAAGTGCTACCTTGCCCACTCTCGGCTTCGTTCCAATTGACAGACCGATCCTCACCGCGTCGTATGAAGTTGCGTACCTGATCGCAAAGCAGGGCAAAACCGCACACCGTTGGCGAGACACTCATCAAACCGGCCGCGTTGAAAATGGCCAACATCATGCTGGGAAAAGCTGCTGAAAACAAGTTGTCTCTCGTTCCACTCTCAAATGACACCATCAGATGCAGAATCGACGACATGAGCGACGACATCCTCACCCAGGTAGTTGCAGATTTAGTCGCGAGGCCGACGAAATTCAGCCTTCAACTCGACGACACCACAGACGTTTCGAATTTGAGCCAGCTCATCTTATTTGTGCGTTATGTCAAATGGAGACGAGATCAAGGAAGACTTTCTGTTCTGCAAGCCTCTCACAACAACGACGAAGACAGCTGACGTGAAGAAGCTTTTGGACGATTTCTTCAGAAGCAACGGCCTCTCGTGGAACATGGTGTCTGCAGTTTCCTCGGACGGAGCTCTAGCCATGCTGGGATGCAACTCCGGTTTTGGAGCGCTGGTGAAGGCCGATGCACCACACATCATCGTCACACACTGCGTCCTGCACAGACACGCGCTGGCATCAAAAACCCTGCCTCCAAAACTGGCCAATGTTCTGAAAATCGTCGTTTAAACTGTGAATTACGTGCGAAGCCATGCACTGAATCATCGCATCTTCAAAGAGATGTGCAATGAAATCGGCTCTGAATTCGAAGTCCTTCTCTACCACTCTAACGTTCGATGGTTATCACGAGGGAAGGTAGTGAGCCGTGTTTTTGCGTAAAGTGTAGAATTAGCCCTGTTTTTTTTTTGTTTGTTTTTTTTGTATACAGAATCGAGGCTCGTGAAAGAGCTAACATTTATTTCATAAACAAATCAAACAGACAAACAAAATATATGAAAAGAGGGAGCGGAAGACAAGATGGAGAGAGCAGGGGAAGCACACAAACACAACATTTGAGAGCAGGGGGATGTGTGGGAGGGAGAGGGCTTGGGGGGAGGAGGCGTGGGAAGGGGGGGGGGGTGTGAGAAGTATAAAACACAAGGACACCAAGGACTTCCAGGACAGAAGTTGGTATTTCAAAAAAGTGGATTTGGGGTGAAATTAGCAGGGGTAGAAAAGACCAAGGTTTTGGATGGGGGAAGATAAGAGATGGTGGTGAACAGCTGTTTTAAAGACCTGGAGGGTGGAGTGGGATTGAAGAGAGTGAGCGAGTTTGTTCCAGAGGCGGGAGAAAAGAGGAATGAAGGAGTGACGGTGAGAAGAGAGTCTTGATTTTGGCAGTTTAACCATAAGAGGGTTGCAGGCAGATCTTGTGCGACCTGTCGGAATATTTGGGGGACAGAGCCCAGAGAGAGCTGGGGGGGGGGGGGCAAGGCCAGAGAGGAGTCGGTAGAAGACAGAAAGACCACCAACCTGCCTGCGATGAGAGAGTGAAAGGCCCTTGGAGCTAGCTTCATCGCGGGAGATTCAAATGATTATGAACGCTTTGGTTTCAACAGCGTGAAGACGAGCTAGGTGTGAGGCAGGAGCACCAGCCCAGAGGGGAGAGCAGTATTTCATTGAGCTGCGGATGAAAGCCTTGTATGTGGTGAGGAGCTCAGGGGTGCCAAGGAAGGACAACGCACGACGGAGGATGCCCAGTCGGCGACTGGCTTTGGAGGCCAGATTTGAAATGTGGTTTTCCCAGGAAAGATCATGGCAGATAGTGAGACCCAAAAGCTTGAGTGACAGAACGTCTTGGAGAGGATTATTCATAAAGTGGATGGGAGTGTTGTCCAGTCGGTCTTTTCGGAGTGAGATTTGTCAGGATTGAAAGACATGTTCCACTTGTTTGCCCAGTCTGTGATTTTGTCCAGGTCTGCAGAGAGTGAGGAGGCTGCAGACTGCCGATCTGAGGGATGAGGAATGGAGCGACAGAGAGTAGAGTCATCAATCAACAAAGAGATAGAGAGGATTTTCAAGAGAGTCAGAGAGATCACTGATGAAGACCAGAAAAAGCACAGGGCCCAGAACACTGCCTTGGGGAACTCCAGCCTGAACAGGAAGAGGAGATGAGAGAAACCCATTCAGGGCCACACATTGACTATGACTAGAGAGGAAGTCCGCCAGCCATGCGTGGAGATTTCCATGGATACCAAAGGAGGAGAGTTTGGTGAGCAGAGCGGGGTGCCAGACCGTATCGAAGGCACGTGATATGTCAAGGGAGACAGCTCTAATTTCCTGTTTGGCATTGAGGACCTCCATCCATTGTTGAGAAAGCAGAAGCAGCATGTCCAGAGTAGAGTGACCAGGTCTGAAACCAAATTGATGATCAGAGATCAAGCCATTGGAGAAGAGGAAAGATTTCATATCCGAAGCAATGATGGATTCCATGACTTTGCTGATAATTGGGAGAAGGCTGATTGGTGTGTAGATGCTAGGATCTGTTTTTGCACATTTTTTGTGCAAAGCGGTGATGTTGGCTGATTATCAAGCAGATGGCAGATGACCTTGAGCAAAAGAGAGGGTGAAGAGAACAGAGAGAGGGAGTGAAAGAGCGGAAGAACAGGATTTTAGGACCCGTGGGCTGATGCTGTCAGGTCCAGTTGCAGAATCAGAGTCGAGGGTTGACAGAAACTTTTCTACCTTGTCAGGAGGAAAGGACACAGAGTCCAGGAGCAGCTGGGTATGACTGGGTACGGTGGGTACAGTACAGTACTGTTTTTGCGAGAACACCAGCATTGCCATGCAACGCACTTCCAAGAGTCAGAGTTCATCCTCGCCTTGGCGTACTTGGCTGACATCTTCGACGCACTCAATCATCTCAATTGCCAGATGTTGGGCGGTGGAGTCAATGTCATCGAATCTGAAGAAAAGCTGAGCGCTTTCCGAAAGAAGTTACCGTTGTGGAGGCGGCGAACAGAGAACGACAACTTCGCGAACTTTTCGCTACAGGACAAGTGCGTGAGCGGGATCGAAGATGAGTCTGAAGTTGGAGGCACTGCTGTACCGGGGGAGCTGAAGCAAGCGAATGCCATGCACTTGGATGAGCTGGGAAAGTCATTCGACGGCTGCTTCCCCGTCCAAGAGCAATACCCAACATGGGTGCGGCAGCCGTTTACTTTCGACGTTGCAATGGCAGATGTCAATGACCAATACCTCGACGACCTCATCGAACTTCAGCAGAGCCAGACTCAACAGCAACTCTTCGGCACAACAACACTCTCAACGTTTTGGTGCCGCCAAATAGAAGGGTATCCTCACATCGCTAAAATTGCCCTTGAGATCCTCACGCCGTTCGTTACAACGTATCTCTGCGAGCATGCGTTTTCGAAACTGGTGGACATTAAAACAAAGAAAAGGAGCAGGCTTGCATGCGAAAATGATTTGAGGGTGGCCCTTGCCAAAACAAAACCACGCATTTCCCAGATCGCCTCCCGAAAAGAAGAACAGAAAACGCATTAAGATGCAATTCTTCTTAATTTTTTGGTCAAATTTGAGGGGTACCGCGAGTGTTCGGTGGGTTTCGTTAGGGTTCGGCGCCTTTAAAAAGGTTAAGAACCACTGAGCTAACTGAGTCCAACCACCAACTATTTTTAAGATCAACATAAGTCATAAGGTCAACATAGGCCAAAGGTCAACAAATTTTTTCACATTTCTAAAATCCTCAGTTTTCATCCGATTGACTTGAAATTTGAAAAGGATTTTCATATCAGGTTAGTGAAACCAACCACCAACTATTTTTGAGGTCAACATAGGCCAAAAGGTCAACATAGACCAAATTTCTAAAATTGTCAAACTTCATCCGATTAACTTAAACTTTGAAGACGATTTGCACATCAGGTCACTGAATTCACTAACTAATTATTTTTGAGGTCAAAAGGATGCTCCACTGAGTCCCATTCTACTTTGTTCTGTTTTGCCAAGTGTCACGCTGTGAGTGATTTTTCATTACTTGCCGGAAAAGATTCCGGCAAGTATGTTGATAGGTTGGTTTGTCTGTTTGTTTTCCGGCAAGTATGTTGATCGGTTGGTTTGTCTGTCTGTCTGTTTGTCTGTTTGTTCGCAGTACTACGTCTACACCGTTGCACATGGAATCGCCAAACTTTACACACATATTTGTCTTGCCCTGGAATAGACTGTGCCCAATTTTTAACACTCTCGGCCCAAGGCCTCCATTATGACGTCATAATTTGATAATTCGACAAGTACAAAACTTTATCCAATCAAGATGCAATTTCTAGAGCGACATGACGGCATAAACTGGTGGAGAAAAACAATAATGATGACGTAATCAGTCACGTGGTTTGGCCGCCATCTTGGAAAAACCGAAAAAAATTGCACCTCTATATCTCCGAAAGTGCTGAATAGAAAAAATTGAGACATGGCTCATTGTAAAGAACTCTCCATGCGGAATAAAATATGTTAATGATGATGTCATTGGTGCCTCCATTATGGCGTCATAATTCGATAAGTACAAAACTTCATCCGATCAAGATGCAATTTCTTGAGCGCCATGTCGGCATAAACTGGTGGAGAAAAAAATAATAATGATGATGTCATCGGTCACGTGGTTCGGCCGCCATCTTGGAAAAACGGAAAAACTTTGCACATCTATATCTCTGAAAGTGCTGAATAGAAAAAATTGAGACATGGCTCATTGTAAAGAACTCTCCATGGGGAATAAAATATGTTAATGATAATGTCATAGGTGCCTCCATTATGACATCATAATTCGACAATTACAAAACTTCATCCGATCAAGATGAAATTTATTGAGCATAATCTAGGGATAAATTGGTGTAGAAAAAATTATTATGACGTCATCGGTCACGCGGTTCGGCCGCCATATTTGTTTTAACACAAAAGCCTTAAAAACCACTGAAAGCACATCCTGGCGAGGGTCTGCAATCTCTGATTGCTCTTTCTTGTTGCATTCTGCAGCACAGAGTTGAAATATCTACCAAAAGGGTCTCTGGGGTCCACATAAATGAACTTGCAAAGCTCTTGTAAAAGGGAATAAGCACCAAAAAATAAATAGGAAAAAGATTCCAATTGTGACCCTAACTTCAACGTAATCCTAATTTCTGCATCCTGAACACGTACACTAATATTTATACAAGTGTGTTTGAACACCTGGGCCTAGCAATTTGCTGACTTAGTGCAAAAACGATATTTGTGTTTGTTTCTTTTTCTTCTTCTTTTTTCCAACTGCAGTTCCAACTGCAAGTTTGCTTCACAAAATTCCTGCCACCTTCAGTCGACGGTCAGACATGGCCAGCTGGTTCGTGAACGGCTGGCAAAAACTTTCCGCCTTAAATTAGTGGAAGAATAGTTGGAGCGGCAACTCTGAGTCTCGGAGGTCGGTGGTTCAAACGTAGGCCAAGAATCACACCAAAGAATATGGTAAAAATGCTACGTGCTGCTTCGTGGTTTAACGTTAAACATGTAAAAGGATCAAACACACTGGGAAGGCAATGGCAAACCACCCAGTATGACCCTTTCCAAGAAACTGCTTCGGAATGTGGTTCGACAAATGGAAATAAAGTAGGAATGGCGGTATCAATATGTTTGCTGGATAAAGGAGGCGTGCTCCAGGAAAGTGGGAATCTTGTATCTGGAGACGAGACCGACTCTCCGCATTCATTCATTTTTAATGGATTTTGAAAAATGAAATAACGTCCTTGGTTAAGTGGACAAAGCATTACATTTGCTGGAGTCCTGCGGCCGCGATTTGCCAAAGATGCGGAATAATTTTCAGCACAAATGCCAAGGACAAATTTCATATCTATCATGATAACATGGTAAATACCACGCTGCCATTCAAGCCTTTGGCAGCCACTTATTCACGGACTGCCCAAGAGTGTAAAAATGTCACCAAACGCTCGTCTCTCTCATCCGGCTCCCACTGCTCATTAGCTGTAATCAGCATCTAGATCGCCCAACGACGTGCATCCTCAGACATGTGGGAAGGTACACCTTTGGAATATGCGATCACGGTCTGTTACATACAGACGCCCCCGAACAGTGAAGTGGCCAGCTTGTGGGGGCCCACGAAGGGTGAAGTGGCCAGCTTGTGGGGGCCCACGAAGGGTGAAGTGGCCAGCTTGTGGGGGCCCACGAAGGGTGAAGTGGCCAGCTTGTGGGGGCCCACGAAGGGTGAAGTGGCGAGCTTGTGGGGGCCCACGAAGGGTGAAGTGGCCAGCTTATGGGCGCCCACTAAGAGTGAAGTGGTCAGCTTGTGGGGGCCCACTAAGAGTGAAGTGGCCAGCTTATGGGGGCCCACTAATAGTGAAGCAGCCAGCTTACGGGGGCCCACTAAGAGTGAAGTAGCCAGCTTATGGGGGCCCACTAAGAGTGAAGCAGCCAGCTTATGGGGGCCCACTGAGAGTGAAGTGGCCAGCTTATGGCGGCCCGCTGAGTGAAGTGGCCAGCTTGTGGCCTATGATGTCTGGATATCTGAAAGAATTTACATAACAATGGTCTTCGTGGCTCAACATTAACCCCTGAGCAATGAATCACGTGTTTTAAAGCCATATAACCTCGTGCAGACCCCAAGCGAACACCACAGCCCTTTGGCAGCTGAACAAGGTTCATGGACACCTTTTTGTGGCCACACAGCTGGCCAGGGTCACGCTCAGGTGAAATGCCGTTCGTATTGTGTTATCAAGACCACAACTGTAGTTTCCTTTGTTCAGTCGGGATAGCCATCCAAGAGGCACCACCCAAAACGCATGCTGCTAACAACAAACATCATGGAGGCAACACCATCAGGAGGTGAGAAAACACATAAAAACTGAAACATCTGAACTGAAAAGCACAAATGTGGTGAAGATTACAAAGGTGAGAAGAGCCCGATACTGAACCTGCGATGTGAATAATATGATGTTCGAAAACAAAAGGACATAAAGTGTTGCACACAATGCCATGGTTACTCATATTCCCACTCTCGGGGACCATATTCACACTCTCGGGGACCATATTCCTACTCTCGGGGACCATATTCCCACTCTCGGGGACCATATTCCCACTCTCGGGGACCATATTCCCACTCTCGGGGACCATAATCCCACTCTCGTGGACCATATTCCCACTTTCGGGGACCATATTCCTACTCTCGGGGACCATAGTCCCACTCTCGGGGACCATAGTCCCACTCTCGGGGACCATATTCCCACTCTCGGGGACCATATTCCCACTCTCGGGGACCATATTCCCACTCTCGGGGACCATATTCCCACTCTCGGGGACCATATTCCCACTCTCGGGGACCATATTCCCTTTCCCTTTCCCTTTCCCTTTGTGATTTTCCCTTTCCCTTTCCCTTTGTGTTCCCTTTGTGTTTGTGTCCTCCCCCCACCTCGCGATGGTGGATGTGGTGGTGGTCTCGGTCTCTTTCTCTTTCTCTTTCTCTTTCTCTTTCTCTCTCTCTCTCTCTCTCTCTCTCTCTCTCTCTCTCTCTCTCTCTCTCTCTCTCTCTCTCTCTCTCTCTCTCTCTCTCTCTCTCTCTCATCTGCCCTAAACAATGGACCACGTGCTGCACACCCACTCAAGGACACCCCTGGAGAGCCGACACCCGGACAGGATAGAGCGGCTCTTGGAGGAGCAATAAACATGACTCCCACCGCCTTTGTCTGAGCACGAGCGATTTCACTCTTTATCACTGATCGTGGAACAGCAGAGAAACCCGAAGTTCATGGTGTTTGGTGATTGTTGGTGGTGGTTTGTGGTTTGGCTGTTTGTAGTGGTTGTTGGTGGTTGTTATTGGTGGTTGTGGTGGTTGGTGGTGGTGTTTGATAGTTGGTGTGGTGGTGGTTGGTGTGGTGGTGGTTGGTGTGATGGTGGTTGGTGTGGTGGTGGTTTGTGTGGTGGTGGTTGGTGTGGTGGTGGTTGGTGTGGTGGTGGTTGGTGTGATGGTGGTTGGTGTGGTAGTGGTTGGTGTGATGGTGGTTGGTGTGATGGTGGTTGGTGTGATCGTGGTTGGTGTGGTGGTGGTTGGTGTGGTGGTGGTTTGTGTGGTGGTGGTTCGTGTGGTGGAGGTTGGTGTGGTGGTGTTGGGGTGATGGTGGTTGGTGTGGTGGTGGTGGTGTGATGGTGTGATGGTGGTTGGTGTGATGGTGGTTGGTGTGGTGGTGGTTGGTGTGGTGGTGGTTGGTGTGGTGGTGGTTTGTGTGATGGTGGTTGGTGTGGTGTTGGTTGGTATGGTGGTGGTTGGTGTGGTGGTGTTGGGGTGATTTGGAAGAGATGAAGAGAGGGTGACCGACACAGTCCACGTGCAGGCAATGGGGTTCGAAGGTGAAGGTGCCATAACCACACCTCGCGAATCCTCTTCCAAACAGCCTTTTAACCGGTTATTGCCGATCTTCCTTTTTACCAATAAACACGAAATTATCCACGGGTGGGGGGGGGGGGGGGGGGGGAAGGGAGGGAGGGAGGGAGGGAGGTATGTTCGTTCACCATCGATCTGGGAATATTTATACATCTGACCTAGAAATTAAATATTTGCAACAAGCATTCAGAAAGGTCTCGGCAGAACACGCAGCACCGATTTATAGACTTTGGCTCGAGCAACACAATCGTGCATCGCACGCGCCCGTGATATCGCCGGCACGAGGATGGCATGCACAGTCAAAAGGGGCCGCGGCAAGAGCATGGTTCGCGCAGTGGAGATGCAAATCGGCAGCCGGCGGCTCGTCGGGGTTCTCGGCTTCGCCCAGCACGCACGCGCCCACAACTCACCTGCAGCGGCACGCGCGGTCCCGGCTCGCGGCGACCCTCGGCCGTTCGTGGTGAAAGGCGCTGCGGCGGCACAATGAGTGGGCGGGGCTTCATGCCGACTGGCCACGCCCATCATCCCGCCCCCACACCAATGACCCCGCACTCATCCGCTCTAATCGGCCCCTCTGCCGAGCGCTCTTGCCTTTCAACCTGTTGGTAATAATAACAATTCATTAATGGCGCAAACGTGTCGTCTCGGCCTTTGCGAGCCTGAGCCTCATCCAGTGAATTAACAAAGGATATTCTGATATAAAACTGCGAATTAACAAAGGATATTCTGATCTAAAACAGAGAATTAACAAAGGATATTCTGATCTAAAACAGTGAATTAACAAAGGATATTCTGATCTAAAACAGTGAATTAACAAAGGATATTCTGATCTAAAACAGTGAATTAACAAAGGATATTTTGATCTAAAACAGTGAATTAACAAAGGATATTCTGATCTAAAACAGCGAATTAACAAAGGATATTCTGATCTAAAACAGCGAATTAACAAAGGATATTCTGATCTAAAACAGCGAATTAACAAAGGATATTCTGATCTAAAACAGCGAATTAACAAAGGATATTCTGATCTAAAACAGTGAATTAACAAAGGATATTCTGACCTAAAACAGTGAATTAACAAAGGATATTCTGATCTAAAACAGTGAATTAACAAAGGATATTCTGATCTAAAACAGTGAATTAACAAAGGATATTCTGATCTAAAACAGTGAATTAACAAAGGATATTCTGATCTAAAACAGTGAATTAACAAAGGATATTCTGATCTAAAACAGTGAATTAACAAAGGATATTCTGATCTAAAACAGCGAATTAACAAAGGATATTCTGATCTAAAACAGTGAATTAACAAAGGATATTCTGATCTAAAACAGTGAATTAACAAAGGATATTCTGATCTAAAACAGCGAATTAGCAAAGGGTATTCTGATCTAAAACAGCGAATTAACAAAGGATATTCTGATCTAAAACAGTGAATTAACAAAGGATATTCTGATCTAAAACAGCGAATTAACAAAGGATATTCTGATCTAAAACAGCGAATTAACAAAGGATATTCTGATCTAAAACAGTGAATTAACAAAGGATATTCTGATATAAAACAGCGAATTAACAAAGGATATTCTGATCTAAAACAGTGAATTAACAAAGCATATTCTTATCTACAACAGTGAATTAACAAAGGATATTCTGATCTAAAACAGTGAATTAACAAAGGATATTCTGATCTAAAACAGTGAATTAACAAAGGATATTCTGATCTAAAACAGTGAATTAACAAAGGATATTCTGATCTAAAACAGCGAATTAACAAAGGATATTCTGATCTAAAACAGCGAATTAGCAAAGGGTATTCTGATCTAAAACAGCGAATTAACAAAGGATATTCTGATCTAAAACAGCGAATTAGCAAAGGGTATTCTGATCTAAAACAGCGAATTAACAAAGGATATTCTGATCTAAAACAGTGAATTAACAAAGGATATTCTGATCTAAAACAGCGAATTAACAAAGGATATTCTGATCTAAAACAGCGAATTAACAAAGGATATTCTGATCTAAAACAGTGAATTAACAAAGGATATTCTGATATAAAACAGCGAATTAACAAAGGATATTCTGATATAAAACAGTGAATTAACAAAGCATATTCTTATCTACAACAGTGAATTAACAAAGGATATTCTGATCTAAAACAGTGAATTAACAAAGGATATTCTGATCTAAAACAGCGAATTAACAAAGGATATTCTGATCTAAAACAGCGAATTAACAAAGGATATTCTGATCTAAAACAGTGAATTAACAAAGGATATTCTTATCTACAACAGTGAATTAACAAAGGATATTCTGATCTAAAACAGTGAATTAACAAAGGATATTCTGATATAAAACAGTGAATTAACAAAGGATATTCTGATCTAAAACAGCGAATTAGCAAAGGGTATTCTGATCTAAAACAGTGAATTAACAAAGGATATTCTGATCTAAAACAGTGAATTAACAAAGGATATTCTGATCTAAAACAGTGAATTAACAAAGGATATTCTGATCTAAAACAGTGAATTAACAAAGGATATTCTGATCTAAAACAGCGAATTAACAAAGGATATTCTGATCTAAAACAGCGAATTAACAAAGGATATTCTGATCTAAAACAGCGAATTAACAAAGGATATTCTGACCGAAAACAGTGAATTAGCAAAGGGTATTCTGATCTAAAACAGTGAATTAACAAAGGATATTCTGATCTAAAACAGTGAATTAACAAAGGATATTCTGATCTAAAACAGCGAATTAACAAAGGATATTCTGATCTAAAACAGCGAATTAACAAAGGATATTCTGATCTAAAACAGCGAATTAACAAAGGTTATTCTGACCGAAAACAGTGAATTAGCAAAGGGTATTCTGATCTAAAACAGTGAATTAACAAAGGATATTCTGATCTAAAACAGTGAATTAACAAATGATATTCTCATATAAAACAGTGAATTAACAAAGGATATTCTGATCTAAAACAGCAAATTAACAGAGGATATTCTGATCTAAAACAGTGAATTAACAAAGGATATTCTGATCTAAAACAGCGAATTAACAAAGGATATTTTGATCTAAAACAGCGAATTAACAGAGGATATTCTGATCTAAAACAGTGAATTAACAAAGGATATTCTGATCTAAAACAGCGAATTAACAAAGGATATTCTGATCTAAAACAGTGAATTAACAAAGGATATTCTGATCTAAAACAGTGAATTAACAAAGGATATTCTGATCTAAAACAGTGAATTAACAAAGGATATTCTGATCTAAAACAGTGAATTAACAAAGGATATTCTGATCTAAAACAGTGAATTAACAAAGGATATTCTGATCTAAAACAGTGAATTAACAAAGGATATTCTGATCTAAAACAGTGAATTAACAAAGGATATTCTGATCTAAAACAGTGAATTAACAAAGGATATTCTGATCTAAAACAGCGAATTAACAGAGGATATTCTGATCTAAAAGAGCGAATTAACAAAGGATATTCTGACCGAAAACAGTGAATTAGCAAAGGATATTCTGATCTAAAACAGCGAATTAACAAAGGATATTCTGATCTAAAACAATGAATTAGCAAAGGGTATTCTGATCTAAAACAGTGAATTAACAAAGGATATTCTGATCTAAAACAGTGAATTAACAAAGGATATTCTGATCTAAAACAGTGAATTAACAAAGGATATTCTGATCTAAAACAGTGAATTAACAAAGGATATTCTGATCTAAAACAGTGAATTAACAAAGGATATTCTGATCTAAAACAGTGAATTAACAAAGGATATTCTGATCTAAAACAGTGAATTAACAAAGGATATTCTGATCTAAAACAGCGAATTAACAAAGGATATTCTGACCAAAAACAGTGAATTAGCAAAGGGTATTCTGATCTAAAACAGTGAATTAACAAAGGATATTCTGATCTAAAACAGTGAATTAACAAATGATATTCTGATATAAAACAGTGAATTAACAAAGGATATTCTGATCTAAAACAGCGAATTAGCAAAGGGTATTCTGATCTAAAACAGCGAATTAACAAAGGATATTCTGATCTAAAACAGTGAATTAACAAAGGATATTCTGATCTAAAACAGTGAATTAACAAAGGATATTCTGATCTAAAACAGTGAATTAACAAAGGATATTCTGATCTAAAACAGTGAATTAACAAAGGATATTCTGATCTAAAACAGTGAATTAACAAAGGATATTCTGATCTAAAACAGCGAATTAGCAAAGGATATTCTGACCGAAAACAGTGAATTAACAAAGGATATTCTGATATAAAACAGCGAATTAACAAAGGATATTCTGATCTAAAACAATGAATTAGCAAAGGATATTCTGATATAAAACAGTGAATTAACAAAGGATATTCTGATCTAAAACAGTGAATTAACAAAGGATATTCTGATCTAAAACAGCGAATTAGCAAAGGATATTCTGACCGAAAACAGTGAATTAACAAAGGATATTCTGATCTAAAACAGCGAATTAACAAAGGATATTCTGATCTAAAACAGCGAATTAGCAAAGGATATTCTGACCGAAAACAGTGAATTAACAAAGGATATTCTGATCTAAAACAGCGAATTAGCAAAGGATATTCTGACCGAAAACAGTGAATTAACAAAGGATATTCTGATCTAAAACAGCGAATTAGCAAAGGATATTCTGACCGAAAACAGCGAATTAACAAAGGATATTCAGATCTAAAACAGCGAATTAACAAAGGATATTCTGATCTAAAACAGCGAATTAGCAAAGGATATTCTGACCGAAAACAGTGAATTAACAAAGGATATTCTGATATAAAACAGCGAATTAACATAAGATATTCTGATCAAAAACAGTGAATTAACAAAGGATATTCTGATCTCAAACAGCGAATTAACAAAGGATATTCTGATCTAAAACAGCGAATTAACAAAGGATATTCTGATCTAAAACAGCGAATTAACAAAGGATATTCTGACCAAAAACAGTGAATTAGCAAAGGGTATTCTGATCTAAAACAGTGAATTAACAAAGGATATGCTGATCTAAAACAGTGAATTAACAAATGATATTCTGATATAAAACAGTGAATTAACAAAGGATATTCTGATCTAAAACAGCGAATTAGCAAAGGGTATTCTGATCTAAAACAGCGAATTAACAAAGGATATTCTGATCTAAAACAGTGAATTAACAAAGGATATTCTGATCTAAAACAGTGAATTAACAAAGGATATTCTGATCTAAAACAGTGAATTAACAAAGGATATTCTGATCTAAAACAGTGAATTAACAAAGGATATTCTGATCTAAAACAGTGAATTAACAAAGGATATTCTGATCTAAAACAGCGAATTAGCAAAGGATATTCTGACCGAAAACAGTGAATTAACAAAGGATATTCTGATCTAAAACAGCGAATTAACAAAGGATATTCTGATCTAAAACAGCGAATTAGCAAAGGATATTCTGACCGAAAACAGTGAATTAACAAAGGATATTCTGATCTAAAACAGCGAATTAACAAAGGATATTCTGATCTAAAACAGCGAATTAGCAAAGGATATTCTGACCGAAAACAGTGAATTAACAAAGGATATTCTGATCTAAAACAGCGAATTAGCAAAGGATATTCTGACCGAAAACAGTGAATTAGCAAAGGATATTCTGACCGAAAACAGTGAATTAACAAAGGATATTCTGATCTAAAACAATGAATTAGCAAAGGATATTCTGATATAAAACAGTGAATTAACAAAGGATATTCTGATCTAAAACAGTGAATTAACAAAGGATATTCTGATCTAAAACAGCGAATTAGCAAAGGATATTCTGACCGAAAACAGTGAATTAACAAAGGATATTCTGATCTAAAACAGCGAATTAACAAAGGATATTCTGATCTAAAACAGCGAATTAGCAAAGGATATTCTGACCGAAAACAGTGAATTAACAAAGGATATTCTGATCTAAAACAGCGAATTAGCAAAGGATATTCTGACCGAAAACAGTGAATTAACAAAGGATATTCTGATCTAAAACAGCGAATTAGCAAAGGATATTCTGACCGAAAACAGCGAATTAACAAAGGATATTCAGATCTAAAACAGCGAATTAACAAAGGATATTCTGATCTAAAACAGCGAATTAGCAAAGGATATTCTGACCGAAAACAGTGAATTAACAAAGGATATTCTGATATAAAACAGCGAATTAACATAGGATATTCTGATCAAAAACAGTGAATTAACAAAGGATATTCTGATCTCAAACAGCGAATTAACAAAGGATATTCTGATCTAAAACAGCGAATTAACAAAGGATATTCTGACCAAAAACAGTGAATTAGCAAAGGATATTCTGACCGAAAACAGTGAATTAACAAAGGATATTCTGATCTAAAACAGCGAATTAGCAAAGGATATTCTGACCGAAAACAGTGAATTAACAAAGGATATTCTGACCAAAAACAGTGAATTAGCAAAGGATATTCTGACCGAAAACAGTGAATTAACAAAGGATATTCTGATCTAAAACAGCGAATTAGCAAAGGATATTCTGACCGAAAACAGCGAATTAACAAAGGATATTCAGATCTAAAACAGCGAATTAACAAAGGATATTCTGATCTAAAACAGCGAATTAGCAAAGGATATTCTGACCGAAAACAGTGAATTAACAAAGGATATTCTGATATAAAACAGCGAATTAACATAGGATATTCTGATCAAAAACAGTGAATTAACAAAGGATATTCTGATCTCAAACAGCGAATTAACAAAGGATATTCTGATCTAAAACAGCGAATTAACAAAGGATATTCTGACCAAAAACAGTGAATTAGCAAAGGGTATTCTGATCTAAAACAGTGAATTAACAAAGGATATTCTGATCTAAAACAGTGAATTAACAAATGATATTCTGATATAAAACAGTGAATTAACAAAGGATATTCTGATCTAAAACAGCGAATTAACAAAGGATATTCTGATCTAAAACAGTGAATTAACAAATGATATTCTGATATAAAACAGTGAATTAACAAAGGATATTCTGATCTAAAACAGCGAATTAACAAAGGATATTCTGATCTAAAACAGCGAATTAACAAAGGATATTCTGATCTAAAACAGTGAATTAACAAAGGATATTCTGATCTAAAACAGTGAATTAACAAAGGATATTCTGATCTAAAACAGTGAATTAACAAAGGATATTCTGATCTAAAACAGTGAATTAACAAAGGATATTCTGATCTAAAACAGTGAATTAACAAAGGATATTCTGACCGAAAACAGTGAATTAACAAAGGATATTCTGATATAAAACAGCGAATTAACAAAGGATATTCTGATCTAAAACAATGAATTAGCAAAGGGTATCCTGATCTAAAACAGCGAATTAACAAAGGATATTCTGATCTAAAACAGCGAATTAACAAAGGATATTCAGATCTAAAACAGCGAATTAACAAAGGATATTCTGATCTAAAACAGCGAATTAGCAAAGGATATTCTGACCGAAAACAGTGAATTAACAAAGGATATTCTGATATAAAACAGCGAATTAACATAGGATATTCTGATCAAAAACAGTGAATTAACAAAGGATATTCTGATATAAAACAGTGAATTAACAGAGGATAATTTTTTTTATAAAACATTGAATTAACAAAGGATTTTTTTTTTTTTTTTTTTTTTTTTTTTTTTTTGTATACAATATCGAGGCTCGTGAAAGAGCGAACATGAATCACACAGAAAGACAAACCGACACATAAAACATATAACATAGGGAGCGGTAGACAAGATGGGGAGAGAGGGGGAAGGACACAAACACAACATTTGAGAGCAGGGACCGAGAGACATGGAGACATCGAGAGATCTGAGAGAGGGCGAGGGCTTTGGGGGGGGCGTGGGAAGGGGGCAGTGGGAGAGGTATAAAACATATGGACACTGCCAGGACTTCCAGGAAAGAAGTTGGAATTTCAAACAAGGTGGATCTGGGGTGAATTAGCGGGGGTAGAAAAGATCAAGGTTTTGGATGGGGGAAGATAAGAGATGGTGGTGAACAGCTGTTTTAAAGACCTGGAGGGAGGAGTGGGATTGAAGGGAGTGAGGGAGTTTGTTCCAGAGGCGGGAGAAAAGAGGAATGAAAGAGTGAAGGTGAGCGGAGAGCCGAGATTTCGGCAGTTTAACCATCAGAGGGTTGCTGGCAGATCTTGTGCGACCTGTAGGAATATTTGGGGGACAGAGCACAGAGAGAGCTGGGGGTGCAAGGCCGGAGAGGAGTCGGTAGAAGACAGAAAGACCACCTACCTGCCTGCGGTGAGTGAGTGAAAGGCCCTCAGAGATAGCTTCATCGCGGGAGATTCCAATAATTCTGAAAGCTTTGGTTTCAACAGCGTGAAGCCGAGCTAGGTGTGAGGCAGGAGCACCGGCCCATAGGGGAGAACAGTATTCCATTGAGCTGCGGATGAAAGCCTTGTATGTGGTGAGGAGCTCAGGTGTGCCGAGGAAGGACTTCGCACGACGGAGGATGCCCAGTCGGCGACTGGCTTTGGAGGCCAGCTTGGAAATGTGGTTTTCCCAAGAAAGATCATGGCAGATAGTGAGACCCAAAATCTTGAGCGACAGAACTTCTTGGAGAGGATTGTTGAGAAAGTAGATGGGAGGGTTGTCCAGTCGATCTTTTCGGAGAGACATCGTAAGAGTGTGAGATTTGTCAGGATTGAAAGACATGTTCCACTTGTTTGACCAGTCTGTGATTTTGTCCAGGTCTTCAGAGAGTGAGGAGGCAGCAGACTGCCGATCTGAGGGAAGAGGAATGGAGCGGCAGAGAGTGGAGTCATCAGCAAAGAGATAGAGAGGATTTTCGAGAGAGTCAGAGAGATCATTGATGAAGACCAGAAAAAGCACGGGGCCCAGAACACTGCCTTGGGGAACTCCAGCCTGAACAGGAAGAGGAGATGAGAGAAACCCATTCAGGGCCACACGTTGACGACGACTAGAGAGGAAGTCCGCCAGCCATGCGTGGAGATTTCCATGGATACCAAAGGAGGAGAGTTTGGTGAGCAGAGCGGGGTGCCAGACCGTGTCGAAGGCACGTGATATGTCGAGGGAGACAGCTCTAATTTCCTGTTTGGCATTGAGGACCTCCATCCATTGTTGAGACAGCAGAAGCAGCATGTCCAGAGTAGAGTGACCTGGTCTGAAACCAAATTGATGATCAGAGATCAAGCCATTGGAGAAGAGGAAAGATTTCATATCAGAAGCAATGATGGATTCCATGACTTTGCTGATAATTGGGAGAAGGCTGATTGGTCTGTAGTTGCTAGGATCTGTTTTTGCACCTTTTTTGTGCAAAGCGGTGATGTTGGCTGATTTCCAAGCAGATGGCAGTTGACCTTGAGCAAAAGAGAGGGTGAAGAGAACAGAGAGAGGGTGAGATAGAGCAGCAGAGCAGGATTTTAGGACCCGTGGCCTGATGCCGTCGGGTCCAGTTGCAGAATCAGAGTCGAGGGTTGACAGAAACTTTTCCACCTTGTCAGGAGGAAAGGACACGGAGTCCAGGAGCAGCAGGGTACGACTGGGTATGGTGGGTACAGAGAGGGATGGGTTTGGGACACAAGATTTAGAGGCAAACACAGAGTTGAGGCATTCAGCTTTTTCATGTGCGGAGTCAGCTGTGTAGCCGTTTGAGGTAAGGGAGGGGATGGAGGGGGAACAAACACCAGAAACGGATTTGACCAGACGCCACCAGGATTTGGAAGAGGGAGACAGATAAGAGAGTTCGGTCTTGAGAACGGAGAGATATTGTTTCCTGGCTCTCCTGAGGGTGGACACACACTTGTTTCGGGCTTTGTGGAAGGAAATGAGATTTCCTTCCGTTGGATTTGCTTTCCAGGAGACGAAGGCAAGTTGTTTCTGGGCAACAGCCTCACCACAAGATTCCGTGTACCATGGACGGGAGGAAGGGTATGACAACTGAAGACGAGATGGGATAAATCTGTGCATGAGAGAGAGCAATTTACTTTGGAAGAATTCCCAGGATGAGTTGATGTCAGAGGTGGTAGAGATGGGAGACCAGTCCAGATGATTGATGGCTGCTTGAAGACCGTGCCAGTTGGCCTGAGTGAAATGCCAGACTCGTCGACGCTGAGCAGGCTCCCTGAGGATGGTCAGAGAGATGTCCACTTTAACAAGGACATGATCAGATGTTCCGATCGGAGCAGAAGAAGAGCAGCAGACATTTTCAGGGAAGTTAGACATAACCAAGTCCAGAAGAGAAGATGTTCCGTTGACTGAGATCCGGGTCGGGAAATTGACAGATTGTGTCAGTCCCAGTGAGTCGCAGAAGTCCTTTGCTGAGGAGCCATGACTGGTGAGAGAGGTACCCACACCCAGCCAACTGGCATGATGACAGTTGAAATCACCACATATGAGGAAGAGAGAGTTGGGATGAGTAGATAGAAGTTGGTCCATATCATCAGACAGCGAGATGTAGATGGAGTCATCACTGTTTGGTGGACGGTACAACACACATATGAACAAGAGGTGGGAGCGAAGGGGAAGCCGTAGCCAGAGGTATTCCTGGGGGTGAGGTGGAGAGAGTGCAGTGCAGGGCGAGTGAGGAAGAGAGTTTTTGATAAAGATAGCAACCCCGCCTCCAGGACGAGGCTCAGGTCTATCATACCGGAGGAGGGAGTAGCCCGGGAGAGATACTATGGAATCAGAGACATCATAAAGGAGGAAAGTTTCTGTTAAGCAGATCACGTCTGGTTTGACAGAAGCAACCTGTATGGAGAGATCGGTTAAGTTTGAACGAAGGCCCCGGATGTTTGAG
Organism: Myxine glutinosa; assembly: GCF_964187855.1. Taxonomy (NCBI): domain Eukaryota; kingdom Metazoa; phylum Chordata; class Myxini; order Myxiniformes; family Myxinidae; genus Myxine; species Myxine glutinosa. The sequence goes on along the minus strand of NC_136271.1, from coordinate 88,968,860 downwards.
GTCCATACCGTTAATGAAGAGGAAGGGGGAGCATCAGATACAGAACAGGGGGGAGGAGGGGTAGGGTAAGATGTGGAAGAGGTGGAAGAGGTAGGGAGAGCTGTTGAAGGTGTGTCAGAGATTTCAGAATAGCTCGGAGAAAGGGAAGGATGGGGCGGACAAAAAGTTTGATGGTGATTGAGTGAGCCACAATGAGGTGTTATTTGAGGAGGGGGAAGAGCGAGGCAGAAGGTTGGGGGAGATGGAGGTGAGAGTTTGAAGGGGGAAGAAGCGGGGAGGACGCTTTGAGGAGGGGGAGTGAGCGGGGGGAAATTGAGAAGCAATGAGGGTGGGGAGATTTGAAGGGGAGGGGTGAGGGGGGAGTTTGGGAGGGAAGGGACAAGGGGAGGGATTTGAAAGGGATGGGATATGGGGGAGATTTGGAGGGGAGGGGTGAGGCAGGAGTCTAGGAGGGGAGGGGCGAGGGGGCGTCTTGGCGGGGAGGGGTGAGGAGGTAGTTTAGGAGGGAGGGGGCAAGGGGGGAGATTTGAAAGGGATGGGTGATGGGGAAGATTTGGAGGGGAGGGGTGATGGGGAAGATTTGGAGGGGAGGGGTTATGGGGAAGATTTGGAGGGGAGGGGTGAGATTGGATTTTTGAAAGTGTACGATTTATGGGAAACGAACATTTATTGCAAAATGAGTTTCTTGTGACCTTCGAGTTAAAAATACGTTTAAGGACGCTGGATGGAGGATGGAGTGCAGGAGAGTTTAGGGAATGTAGAACAAAGGCACTATAGGAGATGGATATTTTTTTGGGGATGAATTGATTTGGTGAGCAAGTCGAAAGCAGCCTTTTAAAGAAGAAGAAGAAAAAGGTGTTATAAAATATGACGGAATACATAACTTGAGGGGAAAGTGTAAACATTGAAGGTTAATGAGTGAAAACTATCTGGGGAAATGGGGGAGAAACACGTGGTCGAAGAACGAACGAACGAATAAGAATGAATAAACGAATGAGAACAGAGAAGGAAATTTTTTTTTTTTTTTTTTTTTGAGTTGGGATTTACACAAGGAAGGAGGCTATGGGTGAAAAGACTGGGAATACAGAGAACGAAAGTTATTGGATCACAAACGACGGACCACTGAGAGAAAAACAAAGCCTCAAGGTTGTACAGTGCACACTGTACAAGGCCTTGCTCGCGACACGGCAAACAGACGATCAATTTATGAAAGATAAACACCGAGAAACAACCAAAGTTGCACACAATAACTTCACACACCGAAAGATAAATACAGTTTCGACAAAATACAATTGTGAACAGACTTAACTTCGAAAAACGTGGAGACCGTGTGGAGCTTCGAAAATCCCTGCCGCCGTCTCCAAGATCTCGCGAGATCTCAAGATCGCGAGATCGAACACAGCGATATTCTGAAATAAAACAGTGAATTAACAAAGGATATTCTGATATAAAACAGCGAATTAACAAAGGATATTCTGATATAAAACAGTGAATTAACAGAGGATAATTTTTTTTATAAAACATTGAATTAACAAAGGATATTCTGAAATAAAACGGTGAATTAACAAAGGATATTCTGATATAAAACAGCGAATTAACAAAGGATATTCTGATATAAAACAGCGAATTAACAAAGGATATTCTGATATAAAACAGCGAATTAACAAAGGATATTCTGATATAAAACAGCGAATTAACAAAGGATATTCTGATATAAAACAGTGAATTAACAAAGGATATTCTGATATAAAACAGTGAATTAACAAAGGATATTCTGATATAAAACATTGAATTAACAAAGGATATTCTGATATAAAACAGCGAATTAACAAAGGATATTCTGAAATAAAACAGTGAATTAACAAAGGATATTCTGATGTAAAACAGCGAATTAACAAAGGATATTCCGATACAAACAGCGAATTAACAAAGGATATTCTGATCTGAAACAGTGAATTAACAGAGGACAATTTTTTTTATAAAACATTGAATTAACAAAGGATATTCTGAAATAAAACAGTGAATTAACAAAGGATATTCTGATATAAAACAGTGAATTAACAAAGGATATTCTGATATAAAACAGCGAATTAACAAAGGATATTCTGATATAAAACAGCGAATTAACAAAGGATATTCTGATATAAAACAGCGAATTAACAAAGGATATTCTGATATAAAACAGTGAATTAACAAAGGATATTCTGATATAAAACAGTGAATTAACAAAGGATATTCTGATATAAAACATTGAATTAACAAAGGATATTCTGATGTAAAACAGCGAATTAACAAAGGATATTCCGATACAAAACAGTGAATTAACAAAGGATATTCTGATATAAAACAGTGAATTAACAAAGGATATTCTGATATAAAACAGTGAATTAACAAATGATATTCTGATCAAAAACAGCGAATTAACAAAGGATATTCTGATGTAAAACAGCGAATTAACAAAGGATATTCCGATACAAAACAGTGAATTAACAAAGGATATTCTGATATAAAACAGTGAATTAACAAAGGATATTCTGATATAAAACAGTGAATTAACAAAGGATATTCTGATATAAAACAGTGAATTAACAAAGGATATTCTGATATAAAACAGCGAATTAACAAAGGATATTCTGATATAAAACAGCGAATTAACAAAGGATATTCTGATATAAAACAGTGAATTAACAAAGGATATTCTGATATAAAACAGTGAATTAACAAAGGATATTCTGATATAAAACATTGAATTAACAAAGGATATTCTGATGTAAAACAGCGAATTAACAAAGGATATTCCGATACAAAACAGTGAATTAACAAAGGATATTCTGATATAAAACAGTGAATTAACAAAGGATATTCTGATATAAAACAGTGAATTAACAAATGATATTCTGATCAAAAACAGCAAATTAACAAAGGATATTCTGATGTAAAACAGCGAATTAACAAAGGATATTCCGATACAAAACAGTGAATTAACAAAGGATATTCTGATATAAAACAGTGAATTAACAAAGGATATTCTGATATAAAACAGTGAATTAACAAAGGATATTCTGATATAAAACAGTGAATTAACAAAGGATATTCTGATATAAAACAGTGAATTAACAAAGGATATTCTGATATAAAACAGTGAATTAACAAAGGATATTCTGATATAAAACAGTGAATTAACAAAGGATATTCTGATATAAAACAGTGAATTAACAAAGGATATTCTGATGTAAAACAGCGAATTAACAAAGGATATTCTGATATAAAACAGTGAATTAACAAAGGATATTCTGATCAAAAACAGCGAATTAACAAAGGATATTCCGATACAAAACAGTGAATTAACAAAGGATATTCTGATCAAAAACAACGAATTAACAAAGGATATTCTGATCAAAAACAGTGAATTAACAAAGGATATTCTGATCTAAAACAGCGAATTAACAAAGGATATTCTGATCTAAAACAGCGAATTAACAAAGGATATTCTGATCGAAAACAGCGAATTAACAAAGGATATTCTGATATAAAACAGCGAATTAACAAAGGATATTCTGATATAAAACAGCGAATTAACAAAGGATATTCTGATCTAAAACAGCGAATTAACAAAGGATATTCTGATATAAAACAGCGAATTAAGAAAGGATATTCTGATCAAAAACAGCGAATTAACAAAGGATATTCTGATCAAAAACAGTGAATTAACAAAGGATATTCTGATCAAAAACAGCGAATTAAGAAAGGATATTCCGATACAAAACAGTGAATTAACAAAGGATATTCTGATCAAAAACAGCGAATTAACAAAGGATATTCTGATCAAAAACAGTGAATTAACAAAGGATATTCTGATCTAAAACAGCGAATTAACAAAGGATATTCTGATATAAAACAGCGAATTAACAAAGGATATTCTGATCGAAAACAGTGAATTAACAAAGGATATTCTGATCTAAAACAGCGAATTAACAAAGGATATTCTGATATAAAACAGCGAATTAACAAAGGATATTCTGATATAAAACAGCGAATTAACAAAGGATATTCTGATCGAAAACAGTGAATTAACAAAGGATATTCTGATTTAAAACAGCGAATTAACAAAGGATATTCTGATATAAAACAGCGAATTAACAAAGGATATTCTGATATAAAACAGCGAATTAACAAAGGATATTCTGATCTAAAACAACGAATTAACAAAGGATATTCTGATATAAAACAGTGAATTAACAAAGGATATTCTGATCGAAAACAGCGAATTAACAAAGGATATTCTGATATAAAACAGCGAATTAAGAAAGGATATTCTGATATAAAACAGTGAATTAACAAAGGATATTCTGATCGAAAACAGCGAATTAACAAAGGATATTCTGATATAAAACAGCGAATTAACAAAGGATATTCTGATATAAAACAGCGAATTAACATAGGATATTCTGATATAAAACAGCGAATTAACAAAGGATATTCTGATATAAAACAGTGAATTAACAAAGGATATTCTGATATAAAACAGTGAGTTAACAAAGGATATTCTGATATAAAACAGTGAATTAACAAAGGATATTCTGATCTAAAACAGTGAATTAACAAAGGATATTCTGATCTAAAACAGTGAATTAACAAAGGATATTCTGATCTAAAACAGTGAATTAACAAAGGATATTCTGACCTAAAACAGTGAATTAACAAAGGATATTCTGATCTAAAACAGTGAATTAACAAAGGATATTCTGATCTAAAACAGTGAATTAACAAAGGATATTCTGATCTAAAACAGTGAATTAACAAAGGATATTCTGATCTAAAACAGCGAATTAACAAAGGATATTCTGATCTAAAACAGTGAATTAACAAAGGATATTCTGATCTAAAACAGTGAATTAACAAAGGATATTCTGATCTAAAACAGTGAATTAACAAAGGATATTCTGATCTAAAACAGCGAATTAACAAAGGATATTCTGATCTAAAACAGCGAATTAGCAAAGGGTATTCTGATCTAAAACAGCGAATTAACAAAGGATATTCTGATCTAAAACAGCGAATTAGCAAAGGGTATTCTGATCTAAAACAGCGAATTAACAAAGGATATTCTGATCTAAAACAGTGAATTAACAAAGGATATTCTTATCTACAACAGTGAATTAACAAAGGATATTCTGATCTAAAACAGTGAATTAACAAAGGATATTCTGATATAAAACAGTGAATTAACAAAGGATATTCTGATCTAAAACAGCGAATTAGCAAAGGGTATTCTGATCTAAAACAGTGAATTAACAAAGGATATTCTGATCTAAAACAGTGAATTAACAAAGGATATTCTGATCTAAAACAGTGAATTAACAAAGGATATTCTGATCTAAAACAGTGAATTAACAAAGGATATTCTGATCTAAAACAGCGAATTAACAAAGGATATTCTGATCTAAAACAGCGAATTAACAAAGGATATTCTGATCTAAAACAGCGAATTAACAAAGGATATTCTGACCGAAAACAGTGAATTAGCAAAGGGTATTCTGATCTAAAACAGTGAATTAACAAAGGATATTCTGATCTAAAACAGTGAATTAACAAAGGATATTCTGATCTAAAACAGCGAATTAACAAAGGATATTCTGATCTAAAACAGCGAATTAACAAAGGATATTCTGATCTAAAACAGCGAATTAACAAAGGATATTCTGTCCTAAAACAGTGAATTAGCAAAGGGTATTCTGATCTAAAACAGTGAATTAACAAAGGATATTCTGATCTAAAACAGTGAATTAACAAAGGATATTCTGATCTAAAACAGCGAATTAACAAAGGATATTCTGATCTAAAACAGCGAATTAGCAAAGGGTATTCTGATCTAAAACAGCGAATTAACAAAGGATATTCTGATCTAAAACAGCGAATTAGCAAAGGGTATTCTGATCTAAAACAGCGAATTAACAAAGGATATTCTGATCTAAAACAGTGAATTAACAAAGGATATTCTGATCTAAAACAGCGAATTAACAAAGGATATTCTGATCTAAAACAGCGAATTAACAAAGGATATTCTGATCTAAAACAGTGAATTAACAAAGGATATTCTTATCTACAACAGTGAATTAACAAAGGATATTCTGATCTAAAACAGTGAATTAACAAAGGATATTCTGATCTAAAACAGCGAATTAACAAAGGATATTCTGATCTAAAACAGCGAATTAACAAAGGATATTCTGATCTAAAACAGTGAATTAACAAAGGATATTCTGATCTAAAACAGCGAATTAACAAAGGATATTCTGATCTAAAACAGCGAATTAACAAAGGATATTCTGATCTAAAACAGCGAATTAACAAAGGATATTCTGATCTAAAACAGCGAATTAACAAAGGATATTCTGTCCTAAAACAGTGAATTAGCAAAGGGTATTCTGATCTAAAACAGTGAATTAACAAAGGATATTCTGATCTAAAACAGTGAATTAACAAAGGATATTCTGATCTAAAACAGCGAATTAACAAAGGATATTCTGATCTAAAACAGCGAATTAGCAAAGGGTATTCTGATCTAAAACAGCGAATTAACAAAGGATATTCTGATCTAAAACAGCGAATTAGCAAAGGGTATTCTGATCTAAAACAGCGAATTAACAAAGGATATTCTGATCTAAAACAGTGAATTAACAAAGGATATTCTGATCTAAAACAGCGAATTAACAAAGGATATTCTGATCTAAAACAGCGAATTAACAAAGGATATTCTGATCTAAAACAGTGAATTAACAAAGGATATTCTTATCTACAACAGTGAATTAACAAAGGATATTCTGATCTAAAACAGTGAATTAACAAAGGATATTCTGATCTAAAACAGCGAATTAACAAAGGATATTCTGATCTAAAACAGCGAATTAACAAAGGATATTCTGATCTAAAACAGCGAATTAACAAAGGATATTCTGATCTAAAACAGCGAATTAACAAAGGATATTCTGACCGAAAACAGTGAATTAGCAAAGGGTATTCTGATCTAAAACAGTGAATTAACAAAGGATATTCTGATCTAAAACAGTGAATTAACAAAGGATATTCTGATCTAAAACAGCGAATTAACAAAGGATATTCTGATCTAAAACAGCGAATTAACAAAGGATATTCTGATCTAAAACAGCGAATTAACAAAGGATATTCTGATCTAAAACAGCGAATTAACAAAGGATATTCTGACCGAAAACAGTGAATTAGCAAAGGGTATTCTGATCTAAAACAGTGAATTAACAAAGGATATTCTGATCTAAAACAGTGAATTAACAAATGATATTCTCATATAAAACAGTGAATTAACAAAGGATATTCTGATCTAAAACAGCAAATTAACAGAGGATATTCTGATCTAAAACAGTGAATTAACAAAGGATATTCTGATCTAAAACAGCGAATTAACAAAGGATATTCTGATCTAAAACAGCGAATTAACAGAGGATATTCTGATCTAAAACAGTGAATTAACAAAGGATATTCTGATCTAAAACAGCGAATTAACAAAGGATATTCTGATCTAAAACAGTGAATTAACAAAGGATATTCTGATCTAAAACAGTGAATTAACAAAGGATATTCTGATCTAAAACAGTGAATTAACAAAGGATATTCTGATCTAAAACAGTGAATTAACAAAGGATATTCTGATCTAGAACAGTGAATTAACAAAGGATATTCTGATCTAAAACAGTGAATTAACAAAGGATATTCTGATCTAAAACAGTGAATTAACAAAGGATATTCTGATCTAAAACAGTGAATTAACAAAGGATATTCTGATCTAAAAGAGCGAATTAACAAAGGATATTCTGACCGAAAACAGTGAATTAGCAAAGGATATTCTGATCTAAAACAGCGAATTAACAAAGGATATTCTGATCTAAAACAATGAATTAGCAAAGGGTATTCTGATCTAAAACAGCGAATTAACAAAGGATATTCTGATCTAAAACAGTGAATTAACAAAGGATATTCTGATCTAAAACAGTGAATTAACAAAGGATATTCTGATCTAAAACAGTGAATTAACAAAGGATATTCTGATCTAAAACAGTGAATTAACAAAGGATATTCTGATCTAAAACAGTGAATTAACAAAGGATATTCTGATCTAAAAAAGGGAATTAACAAAGGATATTCTGACCAAAAACAGTGAATTAGCAAAGGGTATTCTGATCTAAAACAGTGAATTAACAAAGGATATTCTGATCTAAAACAGTGAATTAACAAATGATATTCTGATATAAAACAGTGAATTAACAAAGGATATTCTGATCTAAAATAGCGAATTAGCAAAGGGTATTCTGATCTAAAACAGCGAATTAACAAAGGATATTCTGATCTAAAACAGTGAATTAACAAAGGATATTCTGATCTAAAACAGTGAATTAACAAAGGATATTCTGATCTAAAACAGTGAATTAACAAAGGATATTCTGATCTAAAACAGTGAATTAACAAAGGATATTCTGATCTAAAACAGTGAATTAACCAAGGATATTCTGATCTAAAACAGCGAATTAGCAAAGGATATTCTGACCGAAAACAGTGAATTAACAAAGGATATTCTGATATAAAACAGCGAATTAACAAAGGATATTCTGATCTAAAACAATGAATTAGCAAAGGGTATCCTGATCTAAAACAGCGAATTAACAAAGGATATTCTGATCTAAAACAGCGAATTAACAAAGGATATTCTGATCTAAAACAGCGAATTAACAAAGGATATTCTGATCTAAAACAGCGAATTAGCAAAGGATATTCTGACCGAAAACAGTGAATTAACAAAGGATATTCTGATATAAAACAGCGAATTAACATAGGATATTCTGATCAAAAACAGTGAATTAACAAAGGATATTCTGATCTCAAACAGCGGATTAACAAAGGATATTCTGATATAAAACAGTGAATTAACAGAGGATAATTTTTTATATAAAACATTGAATTAACAAAGGATATTCTGAAATAAAACAGTGAATTAACAAAGGATATTCTGATATAAAACAGCGAATTAACAAAGGATATTCTGATATAAAACAGTGAATTAACAGAGGATAATTTTTTTTATAAAACATTGAATTAACAAAGGATATTCTGAAATAAAACAGTGAATTAACAAAGGATATTCTGATATAAAACAGCGAATTAACAAAGGATATTCTGATATAAAACAGCGAATTAACAAAGGATATTCTGATATAAAACAGCGAATTAACAAAGGATATTCTGATATAAAACAGCGAATTAACAAAGGATATTCTGATATAAAACAGTGAATTAACAAAGGATATTCTGATATAAAACAGTGAATTAACAAAGGATATTCTGATATAAAACATTGAATTAACAAAGGATATTCTGATGTAAAACAGCGAATTAACAAAGGATATTCCGATACAAAACAGTGAATTAACAAAGGATATTCTGATCTGAAACAGTGAATTAACAGAGGATAATTTTTTTTATAAAACATTGAATTAACAAAGGATATTCTGAAATAAAACAGTGAATTAACAAAGGATATTCTGATGTAAAACAGCGAATTAACAAAGGATATTCCGATACAAACAGCGAATTAACAAAGGATATTCTGATCTGAAACAGTGAATTAACAGAGGACAATTTTTTTTATAAAACATTGAATTAACAAAGGATATTCTGAAATAAAACAGTGAATTAACAAAGGATATTCTGATATAAAACAGCGAATTAACAAAGGATATTCTGATATAAAACAGCGAATTAACAAAGGATATTCTGATATAAAACAGCGAATTAACAAAGGATATTCTGATATAAAACAGCGAATTAACAAAGGATATTCTGATATAAAACAGTGAATTAACAAAGGATATTCTGATATAAAACAGTGAATTAACAAAGGATATTCTGATATAAAACATTGAATTAACAAAGGATATTCTGATGTAAAACAGCGAATTAACAAAGGATATTCCGATACAATACAGTGAATTAACAAAGGATATTCTGATATAAAACAGTGAATTAACAAAGGATATTCTGATATAAAACAGTGAATTAACAAATGATATTCTGATCAAAAACAGCGAATTAACAAAGGATATTCTGATGTAAAACAGCGAATTAACAAAGGATATTCCGATACAAAACAGTGAATTAACAAAGGATATTCTGATATAAAACAGTGAATTAACAAAGGATATTCTGATATAAAACAGTGAATTAACAAAGGATATTCTGATATAAAACAGTGAATTAACAAAGGATATTCTGATATAAAACAGCGAATTAACAAAGGATATTCTGATATAAAACAGCGAATTAACAAAGGATATTCTGATATAAAACAGTGAATTAACAAAGGATATTCTGATATAAAACAGTGAATTAACAAAGGATATTCTGATATAAAACATTGAATTAACAAAGGATATTCTGATGTAAAACAGCGAATTAACAAAGGATATTCCGATACAAAACAGTGAATTAACAAAGGATATTCTGATATAAAACAGTGAATTAACAAAGGATATTCTGATATAAAACAGTGAATTAACAAATGATATTCTGATCAAAAACAGCGAATTAACAAAGGATATTCTGATGTAAAACAGCGAATTAACAAAGGATATTCCGATACAAAACAGTGAATTAACAAAGGATATTCTGATATAAAACAGTGAATTAACAAAGGATATTCTGATATAAAACAGTGAATTAACAAAGGATATTCTGATATAAAACAGTGAATTAACAAAGGATATTCTGATATAAAACAGTGAATTAACAAAGGATATTCTGATATAAAACAGTGAATTAACACAGGATATTCTGATATAAAACAGTGAATTAACAAAGGATATTCTGATGTAAAACAGCGAATTAACAAAGGATATTCTGATATAAAACAGTGAATTAACAAAGGATATTCTGATCAAAAACAGCGAATTAACAAAGGATATTCCGATACAAAACAGTGAATTAACAAAGGATATTCTTATCAAAAACAGCGAATTAACAAAGGATATTCTGATCAAAAACAGTGAATTAACAAAGGATATTCTGATCTAAAACAGCGAATTAACAAAGGATATTCTGATCTAAAACAGCGAATTAACAAAGGATATTCTGATATAAAACAGCGAATTAACAAAGGATATTCTGATATAAAACAGCGAATTAACAAAGGATATTCTGATATAAAACAGCGAATTAACAAAGGATATTCTGATCTAAAACAGCGAATTAACAAAGGATATTCTGATATAAAACAGCGAATTAAGAAAGGATATTCTGATCAAAAACAGCGAATTAACAAAGGATATTCTGATCAAAAACAGTGAATTAACAAAGGATATTCTGATCAAAAACAGCGAATTAAGAAAGGATATTCCGATACAAAACAGTGAATTAACAAAGGATATTCTGATCAAAAACAGCGAATTAACAAAGGATATTCTGATCAAAAACAGTGAATTAACAAAGGATATTCTGATCTAAAACAGCGAATTAACAAAGGATATTCTGATATAAAACAGCGAATTAACAAAGGATATTCTGATCGAAAACAGTGAATTAACAAAGGATATTCTGATCTAAAACAGCGAATTAACAAAGGATATTCTGATATAAAACAGCGAATTAACAAAGGATATTCTGATATAAAACAGCGAATTAACAAAGGATATTCTGATCGAAAACAGTGAATTAACAAAGGATATTCTGATCTAAAACAGCGAATTAACAAAGGATATTCTGATATAAAACAGCGAATTAACAAAGGATATTCTGATATAAAACAGCGAATTAACAAAGGATATTCTGATCTAAAACAACGAATTAACAAAGGATATTCTGATATAAAACAGTGAATTAACAAAGGATATTCTGATCGAAAACAGCGAATTAACAAAGGATATTCTGATATAAAACAGCGAATTAAGAAAGGATATTCTGATATAAAACAGTGAATTAACAAAGGATATTCTGATCGAAAACAGCGAATTAACAAATGATATTCTGATATAAAACAGCGAATTAACAAAGGATATTCTGATATAAAACAGCGAATTAACATAGGATATTCTGATATAAAACAGCGAATTAACAAAGGATATTCTGATATAAAACAGTGAATTAACAAAGGATATTCTGATCGAAAACAGCGAATTAACAAAGGATATTCTGATCAAAAACAGCGATTTAACAAAGGATATTCTGATCAAAAACAGCGAATTAACAAAGGATATTCTGATCTAAAACAGTGAATTAACAAAGGATATTCTGATCTAAAACAGTGAATTAACAAAGGATATTCTGATCTAAAACAGCGAATTAACAAAGGATATTCTGATATAAAACAGTGAATTAACAAAGGATATTCTGATCGAAAACAGCGAATTAACAAAGGATATTCTGATCAAAAACAGCGAATTAACAAAGGATATTCTGATCGAAAACAGCGAATTAACAAAGGATATTCTGATCAAAAACAGCGAATTAACAAAGGATATTCTGATCTAAAACAGTGAATTAACAAAGGATATTCTGATCTAAAACAGCGAATTAACAAAGGATATTCTGATCGAAAACAGCGAATTAACAAAGGATATTCTGATCAAAAACAGCGAATTAACAAAGGATATTCTGATCTAAAACAGTGAATTAACAAAGGATATTCTGATCTAAAACAGCGAATTAACAAAGGATATTCTGATATAAAACAGTGAATTAACAAAGGATATTCTGATCGAAAACAGCGAATTAACAAAGGATATTCTGATCAAAAACAGCGAATTAACAAAGGATATTCTGATCGAAAACAGCGAATTAACAAAGGATATTCTGATCGAAAACAGCGAATTAACAAAGGATATTCTGATCAAAAACAGCGAATTAACAAAGGATATTCTGATCTAAAACAGTGAATTAACAAAGGATATTCTGATCTAAAACAGTGAATTAACAAAGGATATTCTGATCTAAAACAGTGAATTAACAAAGGATATTCTGATCTAAAACAGCGAATTAACAAAGGATATTCTGATCTAAAACAGTGAATTAGCAAAGGGTATTCTGATCTAAAACAGCGAATTAACAAAGGATATTCTGATCTAAAACAGCGAATTAGCAAAGGGTATTCTGATCTAAAACAGCGAATTAACAAAGGATATTCTGATCTAAAACAGCGAATTAACAAAGGATATTCTGATCTAAAACAGTGAATTAACAAACGATATTCTGATCTAAAACAGCGAATTAACAAAGGATATTCTGATCTAAAACAGCGAATTAACAAAGGATATTCTGATCTAAAACAGTGAATTAACAAAGGATATTCTGATCTAAAACGGTGAATTAACAAAGGATATTCTGATCTAAAACAGTGAATTAACAAAGGATATTCTGATCTAAAACAGCGAATTAACAAAGGATATTCTGATCTAAAACAGCGAATTAACAAAGGATATTCTGATCTAAAACAGCGAATTAACAAAGGATATTCTGACCGAAAACAGTGAATTAGCAAAGGATATTCTGATCTAAAACAGCGAATTAACAAAGGATATTCTGATCTAAAACAGTGAATTAGCAAAGGGTATTCTGATCTAAAACAGTGAATTAACAAAGGATATTCTGATCTAAAACAGTGAATTAACAAAAGATATTCTGATCTAAAACAGTGAATTAACAAATGATATTCTGATATAAAACAGTGAATTAACAAAGGATATTCTGATCTAAAACAGCGAATTAGCAAAGGGTATTCTGATCTAAAACAGTGAATTAACAAAGGATATTCTGATCTAAAACAGTGAATTAACAAAGGATATTCTCATCTAAAACAGTGAATTAACAAAGGATATTCTGATCTAAAACAGTGAATTAACAAAGGATATTCTGATCTAAAACAGCGAATTAACAAAGGATATTCTGATCTAAAACAGCGAATTAACAAAGGATATTCTGATCTAAAACAGCGAATTAACAAAGGATATTCTGACCGAAAACAGTGAATTAGCAAAGGGTATTCTGATCTAAAACAGTGAATTAACAAAGGATATTCTGATCTGAAACAGTGAATTAACAAAGGATATTCTGATCTAAAACAGCGAATTAACAAAGGATATTCTGATCTAAAACAGCGAATTAACAAAGGATATTCTGATCTAAAACAGCGAATTAACAAAGGATATTCTGACCGAAAACAGTGAATTAGCAAAGGGTATTCTGATCTAAAACAGTGAATTAACAAAGGATATTCTGATCTAAAACAGTGAATTAACAAATGATATTCTGATATAAAACAGTGAATTAACAAAGGATATTCTGATCTAAAACAGCGAATTAACAGAGGATATTCTGATCTAAAACAGTGAATTAACAAAGGATATTCTGATCTAAAACAGTGAATTAACAAAGGATATTCTGATCTAAAACAGTGAATTAACAAAGGATATTCTGATCTAAAACAGCGAATTAACAAAGGATATTCTGATCTAAAACAGCGAATTAGCAAAGGGTATTCTGATCTAAAACAGCGAATTAACAAAGGATATTCTGATCTAAAACAGCGAATTAACAAAGGATATTCTGATCTAAAACAGTGAATTAACAAAGGATATTCTGATCTAAAACAGCGAATTAACAAAGGATATTCTGATCTAAAACAGCGAATTAACAAAGGATATTCTGATCTAAAACAGTGAATTAACAAAGGATATTCTGATCTAAAACAGTGAATTAACAAAGGATATTCTGATCTAAAACAGTGAATTAACAAAGGATATTCTGATCTAAAACAGCGAATTAACAAAGGATATTCTGATCTAAAACAGCGAATTAACAAAGGATATTCTGATCTAAAACAGCGAATTAACAAAGGATATTCTGACCGAAAACAGTGAATTAGCAAAGGGTATTCTGATCTAAAACAGCGAATTAACAAAGGATATTCTGATCTAAAACAGTGAATTAGCAAAGGGTATTCTGATCTAAAACGGTGAATTAACAAAGGATATTCTGATCTAAAACAGTGAATTAACAAAGGATATTCTGATCTAAAACAGTGAATTAACAAATGATATTCTGATATAAAACAGTGAATTAACAAAGGATATTCTGATCTAAAACAGCGAATTAGCAAAGGATATTCTGATCTAAAACAGTGAATTAACAAAGGATATTCTGATCTAAAACAGTGAATTAACAAAGGATATTCTGATCTAAAACAGCGAATTAACAAAGGATATTCTGATCTAAAACAGTGAATTAACAAAGGATATTCTGATCTAAAACAGTGAATTAACAAAGGATATTCTGATCTAAAACAGTGAATTAACAAAGGATATTCTGATCTAAAACAGTGAATTAACAAAGGATATTCTGATCTAAAACAGTGAATTAACAAAGGATATTCTGATCTAAAACAGCGAATTAACAAAGGATATTCTGATCTAAAACAGCGAATTAACAAAGGATATTCTGACCGAAAACAGTGAATTAGCAAAGGGTATTCTGATCTAAAACAGCGAATTAACAAAGGATATTCTGATCTAAAACAGCGAATTAACAAAGGATATTCTGATCTAAAACAGCGAATTAACAAAGGATATTCTGATCTAAAACAGTGAATTAACAAAGGATATTCTGATCTAAAACAGTGAATTAACAAAGGATATTCTGATCTAAAACAGTGAATTAACAAAGGATATTCTGATCTAAAACAGCGAATTAACAAAGGATATTCTGATCTAAAACAGCGAATTAACAAAGGATATTCTGATCTAAAACAGCGAATTAACAAAGGATATTCTGACCGAAAACAGTGAATTAGCAAAGGGTATTCTGATCTAAAACAGTGAATTAACAAAGGATATTCTGATCTAAAACAGTGAATTAACAAATGATATTCTGATATAAAACAGTGAATTAACAAAGGATATTCTGATCTAAAACAGTGAATTAACAAATGATATTCTGATATAAAACAGTGAATTAACAAAGGATATTCTGATCTAAAACAGCGAATTAACAAAGGATATTCTGATCTAAAACAGTGAATTAACAAAGGATATTCTGATCTAAAACAGTGAATTAACAAAGGATATTCTGATCTAAAACAGTGAATTAACAAAGGATATTCTGATCTAAAACAGCGAATTAACAAAGGATATTCTGATCTAAAACAGCGAATTAACAAAGGATATTCTGATCTAAAACAGCGAATTAACAAAGGATATTCTGACCGAAAACAGTGAATTAACAAAGGATATTCTGATCTAAAACAGTGAATTAACAAAGGATATTCTGATCTAAAACAGTGAATTAACAAAGGATATTCTGATCTAAAACAGTGAATTAACAAAGGATATTCTGATCTAAAACAGTGAATTAACAAAGGATATTCTGATCTAAAACAGTGAATTAACAAAGGATATTCTGATCTAAAACAGCGAATTAACAAAGGATATTCTGATCTAAAACAGCGAATTAACAAAGGATATTCTGATCTAAAACAGCGAATTAACAAAGGATATTCTGATCTAAAACAGCGAATTAACAAAGGATATTCTGACCGAAAACAGTGAATTAGCAAAGGATATTCTGATCTAAAACAGCGAATTAACAAAGGATATTCTGATCTAAAACAGTGAATTAACAAAGGATATTCTGATCTAAAACAGTGAATTAACAAAGGATATTCTGATCTAAAACAGCGAATTAACAAAGGATATTCTGATCTAAAACAGCGAATTAACAAAGGATATTCTGATCTAAAACAGCGAATTAACAAAGGATATTCTGATGTAAAACAGCGAATTAACAAAGGATATTCTGATCTAAAACAGTGAATTAACAAAGGATATTCTGATCTAAAACAGTGAATTAACAAAGGATATTCTGATCTAAAACAGTGAATTAACAAAGGATATTCTGATCTAAAACAGCGAATTAACAAAGGATATTCTGATCTAAAACAGCGAATTAACAAAGGATATTCTGACCAAAAACAGTGAATTGGCAAAGGGTATTCTGATCTAAAACAGTGAATTAACAAAGGATATTCTGATATAAAACAGTGAATTAACAAAGGATATTCTGATCTAAAACAGCGAATTAGCAAAGGGTATTCTGATCTAAAACAGTGAATTAACAAAGGATATTCTGATCTAAAACAGCTAATTAACAAAGGATATTCTGATCTAAAACAGTGAATTAACAAATGATATTCTGATATAAAACAGTGAATTAACAAAGGATATTCTGATCTAAAACAGCGAATTAGCAAAGGGTATTCTGATCTAAAACAGTGAATTAACAAAGGATATTCTGAACTAAAACAGCGAATTAACAAAGGATATTCTGATCTAAAACAGTGAATTAACAAAGGATATTCTGATCTAAAACAGCGAGTTAACAGAGGATATTCTGATCTAAAAGAGCGAATTAACAAAGGATATTCTGACCGAAAACAGTGAATTAGCAAAGGATATTCTGATCTAAAACAGCAAATTAACAAAGGATATTCTGATATAAAACAATGAATTAGCAAAGGGTATTCTGATCTAAAACAGCGAATTAACAAAGGATATTCTGATCTAAAACAGTGAATTAACAAAGGATATTCTGATCTAAAACAGCGAATTAGCAAAGGATATTCTGACCGAAAACAGTGAATTAACAAAGGATATTCTGATATAAAACAGCGAATTAACAAAGGATATTCTGATCTAAAACAATGAATTAGCAAAGGGTATTCTGATCTAAAACAGCGAATTAACAAAGGATATTCTGATCTAAAACAGCGAATTAACAAAGGATATTCTGATCTAAAACAATGAATTAGCAAAGGGTATTCTGATCTAAAACAGCGAATTAACAAAGGATATTCTGATCTAAAACAGCGAATTAGCAAAGGATATTCTGACCGAAAACAGTGAATTAACAAAGGATATTCTGATATAAAACAGCAAATTAACAAAGGATATTCTGATCAAAAACAGTGAATTAACAAAGGATATTCTGATCTCAAACAGCGAATTAACAAAGGATATTCTGATATAAAACAGTGAATTAACAAAGGATATTATGATATAAAACAGCGAATTAACAAAGGATATTCTGATATAAAACAGCGAATTAACAAAGGATATTCTGATCTAAAACAGCGAATTAACAAAGGATATTCTGATCTAAAACAGCGAATTAACAAAGGATATTCTGATATAAAACAGCGAATTAAGAAAGGATATTCTGATCAAAAACAGCGAATTAACAAAGGATATTCTGATCAAAAACAGTGAATTAAGAAAGGATATTCCGATACAAAACAGTGAATTAACAAAGGATATTCTGATCAAAAACAGCGAATTAACAAAGGATATTCTGATCAAAAACAGTGAATTAACAAAGGATATTCTGATCTAAAACAGCGAATTAACAAAGGATATTCTGATCGAAAACAGCGAATTAACAAAGGATATTCTGATATAAAACAGCGAATTAACAAAGGATATTCTGATATAAAACAGCGAATTAACAAAGGATATTCTGATCGAAAACAGTGATTTAACAAAGGATATTCTGATCTAAAACAGCGAATTAACAAAGGATATTCTGATATAAAACAGCGAATTAACAAAGGATATTCTGATATAAAACAGCGAATTAACAAAGGATATTCTGATCGAAAACAGTGAATTAACAAAGGATATTCTGATCTAAAACAGCGAATTAACAAAGGATATTCTGATATAAAACAGCGAATTAAGAAAGGATATTCTGATATAAAACAGCGAATTAACAAAGGATATTCTGATATAAAACAGCGAATTAACAAAGGATATTCTGATCTAAAACAGCGAATTAAAAAAGGATATTCTGATATAAAACAGCGAATTAAGAAAGGATATTCTGATATAAAACAGCGAATTAACAAAGGATATTCTGATATAAAACAGCGAATTAACAAAGGATATTCTGATCTAAAACAGCGAATTAACAAAGGATATTCTGATCGAAAACAGCGAATTAACAAAGGATATTCTGATATAAAACAGCGAATTAAGAAAGGATATTCTGATATAAAACAGTGAATTAACAAAGGATATTCTGATCTAAAACAGCGAATTAACAAAGGATATTCTGATCGAAAACAGCGAATTAACAAAGGATATTCTGATATAAAACAGCGAATTAACAAAGGATATTCTGATATAAAACAGCGAATTAACAAAGGATATTCTGATATAAAACAGCGAATTAACAAAGGATATTCTGATATAAAACAGTGAATTAACAAAGGATATTCTGATCGAAAACAGCGAATTAACAAAGGATATTCTGATCAAAAACAGCGAATTAACAAAGGATATTCTGATCTAAAACAGTGAATTATCAAAGGATATTCTGATCGAAAACAGCGAATTAACAAAGGATATTCTGATCAAAAACAGCGAATTAACAAAGGATATTCTGATCTAAAACAGTGAATTATCAAAGGATATTCTGATCGAAAACAGCGAATTAACAAAGGATATTCTGATCAAAAACAGCGAATTAACAAAGGATATTCTGATCGAAAACAGCGAATTAACAAAGGATATTCTGATATAAAACAGCGAATTAACAAAGGATATTCTGATATAAAACAGTGAATTAACAAAGGATATTCTGATCGAAAACAGCGAATTAACAAAGGATATTCTGATCAAAAACAGCGAATTAACAAAGGATATTCTGATCTAAAACAGTGAATTATCAAAGGATATTCTGATCTAAAACAGCGAATTAACAAAGGATATTCTGATCAAAAACAGCGAATTAACAAAGGATATTCTGATCTAAAACAGCGAATTAACAAAGGATATTCTGATATAAAACAGTGAATTAACAAAGGATATTCTGATCGAAAACAGCGAATTAACAAAGGATATTCTGATCAAAAACAGCGAATTAACAAAGGATATTCTGATCTAAAACAGCGAATTAACAAAGGATATTCTGATCAAAAACAGTGAATTAACAAAGGATATTCTGATCTAAAACAGTGAATTAACAAAGGATATTCTGATCTAAAACAGCGAATTAACAAAGGATATTCTGATCTAAAACAGCGAATTAACAAAGGATATTCTGATCGAAAACAGCGAATTAACAAAGGATATTCTGATCAAAAACAGTGAATTAACAAAGGATATTCTGATCTAAAACAGTGAATTAACAAAGGATATTCTGATCTAAAACAGCGAATTAACAAAGGATATTCTGATATAAAACAGTGAATTAACAAAGGATATTCTGATCGAAAACAGCGAATTAACAAAGGATATTCTGATCAAAAACAGCGAATTAACAAAGGATATTCTGATCGAAAACAGCGAATTAACAAAGGATATTCTGATCGAAAACAGCGAATTAACAAAGGATATTCTGATCAAAAACAGCGAATTAACAAAGGATATTCTGATCAAAAACAGCGAATTAACAAAGGATATTCTGATCGAAAACAGCGAATTAACATAGGATATTCTGATCGAAAACAGCGAATTAACAAAGGATATTCTGATCTAAAACAGCGAATTAACAAAGGATATTCTGATCTAAAAGAGCGAATTAACAAAGGATATTCTGATATAAAACAGTGAATTAACAAAGGATATTCTGATATAAAACAGTGAATTAACAAAGGATATTCTGATCAAAAACAGCGAATTAACAAAGGATATTCTGATCAAAAACAGCGAATTAACAAAGGATATTCTGATCGAAAACAGCGAATTAACAAAGGATATTCTGATCTAAAACAGCGAATTAACAAAGGATATTCTGATCTAAAACAGCGAATTAACAAAGGATATTCTGATCTAAAAGAGCGAATTAACAAAGGATATTCTGATATAAAACAGTGAATTAACAAAGGATATTCTGATATAAAACAGGGAATTAACAAAGGATATTCTGATCTAAAACAGTGAATTAACAAAGGATATTCTGATCTAAAACAGCGAATTAACAAAGGATATTCTGATCTAAAACAGGGAATTAACAAAGGATATTCTGATCTAAAACAGCGAATTAACAAAGGATATTCTGATCTAAAAGAGCGAATTAACAAAGGATATTCTGATATAAAACAGTGAATTAACAAAGGATATTCTGATCTAAAACAGTGAATTAACAAAGGATATTCTGATCTAAAACAGTGAATTAACAAAGGATATTCTGATCTAAAACAGCGAATTAACAAAGGATATTCTGATATAAAACAGTGAATTAACAAAGGATATTCTGATCTAAAACAGTGAATTAACAAAGGATATTCTGATCTAAAACAGCGAATTAACAAAGGATATTCTGATATAAAACAGTGAATTAACAAAGGATATTCTGATCTAAAACAGTGAATTAACAGAGGATATTCTGATCTAGAGAGATCGCCCATTGCCATGGAGATCGCCCATTGGCCCAAGGGATGGAGGGGTGTAACTGTTGGACGTTTGTTATGTAATTACGTCGATCAAATATAGATATCTCACGATGTATGTCCCAATCAGCGAGGCCAGGATCACGTGTTAAGTGAGTTATTTAACTTCCTTGACTTTCTCTGCTGCTCTGTCTCAACAGCTCTAGTCTTGAGGCCATAGAAATACCACACCATGCTGCATAGAAATACTACACCATGCTGCATAGAAATACCACACCATGCTGCATAGAAATACCACACCATGCTGCATAGAAATACTACACCATGCTGCATAGAAATACCACACCATGCTGCATAGAAATACCACACCATGCTGCATAGAAATACTACACCATGCTGCATAGAAATACCACACCATGCTGCATAGAAATACCACACCATGCTGCATAGAAATACCACACCATGCTGCATAGAAATACCACACCATGCTACATAGAAATACTACACCATGCTGCATAGAAATACTACACCATGCTGCATAGAAATACCACACCATGCTACATAGAAATACTACACCATGCTGCATAGAAATACTACACCATGCTGCATAGAAATACAATGCCATGCTGCATAGAAATACTACACCATGCTGCATAGAAATACTACACCATGCTGCATATAAATACCACACCATGCTGCATAGAAATACCACACCATGCTGCATAGAAATACCATGCCATGCTGCATAGAAATACCACACCATGCTGCATAGAAATACCACACAATGCTACATAGAAATACTACACCATGCTGCATAGAAATACCATGCCATGCTGCATAGAAATACTACACCATGCTGCATAGAAATACCACACCATGCTGCATAGAAATACCACGCCATGCTGCATAGAAATACCACACCATGCTGCATAGAAATACCACACCATGCTGCATAGAAATACTACACCATGCTACATAGAAATGCTACACCATGCTGCATAGAAACACCACACCATGCTGCATAGAAATACCACACCATGTTGCATATAAATACCACACCATGATGCATATAAATACCACACCATGCTGCATATAAATACCACACCTTGCTGCATAGAAATACCACACCATGCTGCATAGAAATACCACACCGTGCTGCATATAAATACCACACCATGCTGCATAGAAATACCACACCTTGCTGCATAGAAATACCACACCTTGCTGCATAGAAATACCACACTATGCTGCATATAAATACCACACCTTGCTGCATAGAAATACCACACCATGCTGCATATAAATACTACACCATGCTGCATAGAAATACCACACCGTGCTGCATATAAATACCACACCGTGCTGCATATAAATACCACACCATGCTGCATAGAAATAACACACCTTGCTGCATAGAAATACCACACCATGCTGCATAGAAATAACACACCTTGCTGCATAGAAAGAACACACCTTGCTGCATAGAAATACCCCACCTTGCTGCATAGAAATACCACACCTTGCTGCATAGAAATAACACACCTTGCTGCATAGAAATACCACACCTTGCTGCATAGAAATACCACACCTTGCTGCATAGAAATACCACACCTTGCTGCATAGAAATAACACACCATGCTGCATAGAAATACCACACCATGCTGCATAGAAATACCACACCATGCTGCATAGAAATACCACACCATGCTACATAGAAATACTACACCATGCTGCATAGAAATACTACACCATGCTGCATAGAAATACCACACCATGCTACATAGAAATACTACACCATGCTGCATAGAAATACTACACCATGCTGCATAGAAATACAATGCCATGCTGCATAGAAATACTACACCATGCTGCATAGAAATACTACACCATGCTGCATATAAATACCACACCATGCTGCATAGAAATACCACACCATGCTGCATAGAAATACCATGCCAGGCTGCATAGAAATACCACACCATGCTGCATAGAAATACCACACAATGCTACATAGAAATACTACACCATGCTGCATAGAAATACCATGCCATGCTGCATAGAAATACTACACCATGCTGCATAGAAATACCACACCATGCTGCATAGAAATACCACGCCATGCTGCATAGAAATACCACACCATGCTGCATAGAAATACCACACCATGCTGCATAGAAATACTACACCATGCTACATAGAAATGCTACACCATGCTACATAGAAATGCTACACCATGCTGCATAGAAACACCACACCATGCTGCATAGAAATACCACACCATGTTGCATATAAATACCACACCATGATGCATATAAATACCACACCGTGCTGCATATAAATACCACACCGTGCTGCATATAAATACCACACCATGCTGCATAGAAATACCACACCATGCTGCATATAAATACCACACCTTGCTGCATAGAAATACCACACCATGCTGCATAGAAACACCACACCATGCTGCATAGAAATACCACACCATGTTGCATATAAATACCACACCATGATGCATATAAATACCACACCATGCTGCATATAAATACCACACCTTGCTGCATAGAAATACCACACCATGCTGCATAGAAATACCACACCGTGCTGCATATAAATACCACACCATGCTGCATAGAAATACCACACCTTGCTGCATAGAAATACCACACCTTGCTGCATAGAAATACCACACTATGCTGCATATAAATACCACACCTTGCTGCATAGAAATACCACACCATGCTGCATATAAATACCACACCATGCTGCATAGAAATACCACACCGTGCTGCATATAAATACCACACCGTGCTGCATATAAATACCACACCATGCTGCATAGAAATAACACACCTTGCTGCATAGAAATACCACACCATGCTGCATAGAAATAACACACCTTGCTGCATAGAAAGAACACACCTTGCTGCATAGAAATACCCCACCTTGCTGCATAGAAATACCACACCTTGCTGCATAGAAATAACACACCTTGCTGCATAGAAATACCACACCTTGCTGCATAGAAATACCACACCTTGCTGCATAGAAATACCACACCTTGCTGCATAGAAATAACACACCTTCCTGCATAGAAATACCATACCTTGCTGCATAGAAATAACACACCTTGCTGCATAGAAATACCACTCCTTGCTGCATAGAAATACCACACCATGCTGCATAGAAATAGCACACCTTGCTGCATAGAAATACCACACCATGCTGCATAGAAATAGCACACCTTGCTGCATGCATGTTTGATGTAGTTTTTGTTAAGAGCCTTGCAGCATACCTGCCTGCTGCACTGCTTCAGCATTAGTATACCTTTCATCAAGCCCATGTATGCTCGGACCAGGGCTGGAATGTCCCAAAACATCCCGTGAGCTTATTGTGAACCATATACCTCGTATGATTCGCCAACTTTACCTACATAATGAATAAACTAATGTCTCTCACTTGGGATGACAGTCGTCCCAGTAAAGTCACCAGACAGTGTTTGTGTCAGAGGGGGAGATGACGAGGGAGGGTTGGAGGGAAGTTAAACTTATCAATATTATCTCAACAATTGGAGTTTTATTTTTCTTCTGAGAAACACATTAAAGTAAAGCTACCTTCAAAAAGTACGTTTCTTTTGCTCAATGTTGCCAAATACCATGTTCGCAGAGTTAGCATATTTGTGCATGATGTAGACAAAGCAGAGCATCCAAGGCCTTGGGGAAGTTGAAAAGTGGAAAAACACATCAAAAGGTGGACAAACTTCAAGATAGAGAGCTAATGTGGGAAGGCAGCACCAAAGCAAATGAAACAGGATGAACTATTTTACTCAACAACAGCCCAAGGGTTGATTCATGTTTAATAAATAATGGCTGCATCTTTTGAAGTTTTTTTTTGTTTTTCTGTTGTATTTTTAGTTGCTGGAGTATTTTCAAATTCTCTTTTAAAATTGTTTATGTCAGTGATCTATGGCTCTTGGATTGATAGGATAGCATCGAGCCATGTGCACTCACTTCTGAGCTATCTCGTCTTAGTTTGAATCTTGGCCCAGATATAAATGGCCATCCTGGTGTTGCGCATGCAGGTGGACGAGGCATCAATGTGTGCGGGGTCCATTGAACCACCTTTAGAGGCCATTTTTCCCCGCAGAGCAGGGGTTGGCCTTTTTTTGGGCACCGTGGGTCCCCTTTTTGAAGCAATGTTTTATGGCCGGATGCCCTTCCTGCCGCCAACCCTGTTAGTCGCCTCTCGCCACACACAGGGAATTACCAGTGAACTCATACTCAATTTGCCGACCTCGGAAGGATGACAGGCTGTCAACCCCCCTGGCGTTAATTCAGCGATCGACCGGGATTTGAACCCAGGATCGTAGGATCCCAAGCCGGCACCCTAACCGCTAAGCCAACACCAGGTTACCAACACAGGTCCATTGGAAGGACGTTAATCTGGACTGGAAGACCCCTTTCTGGTGAAAGATCCAGGATTACTGCTCACCTCCAATCATTTGTTCTACTTTTCCTACCTGTGGAACCAACTTCCACACTCTCTTCAATCTCATTTTCCCTCCAGCTCTTCAAGATAGATGTTCACCACAATCTCAGATCATCCCCCATCCAAAATCATGATATTGTTATGTCGATGGGGTAGAGGAATGTCTAGAGCCAGGTAGATCTGTATAGGTAGGTATTCGACTGTCGCGATAGGGAATCTACCTGTAATAAGTTCTATGTTCGTCCGGTTTGTCAGGATAAGCTGTATTGATGTCCCCGCTACGAGGGAGCAGGGCATGCTATATAGTGCAGGGATTATGGGTAAAGATTCCTTTGTTCGTCGTCCCCTCTGTCATCAAACCTTTGTCCCTTATGGCAACGCACACCTGTAAACACTTAGATAGGCCCTTTAGCGCACACAGTAATTAAATCCCCGTCCCTTACAACGACTTTGGAAGAAGCCAGATCGGGGCACCGTCGGGTGGCCGCCGTCAGCTACACCACCAGCTCGGCCTAGCAACATCGCGTGACCACGCCACAGGGAATGTGTGATTGGAAGGAAGGCGCTGGAAGGTTCGGTGGAAGGCACTGTTTGGTGGCACGCCAAGGCTGACGTCACCGCCCAGGTTGTAAAAGGGCGTGCTGGATGACATTTTCTCTCTTGCACTGCGTGTCTCTGGAGCTCTTGGTTGTCTCTGGCTGTCTTGCGCTACACGACATTTTAGCAGCTCTAGCTCTAGCTCTTGCCCTGGTGCTCTCTGGCTGTCTTGGCGCTGCACGATATCTCTCTGTGCTTGAAGCTCTTGCGTTTCTTCTTGGTCTTGAGAGGTCCTGGTGGTCGTTGATTCACCATCTGCGTAGTGCAGGAGCGAGGCTCGGTGCTGTGAATGGGCAGGACCTCGTGGTGTGCAGCGGAGCGAGTCGCATCGGGGCCTAGCGAAGCGTGCGAGGCAGATGGAGGGTTCCTCCACGCCGGAGTTTGGAGCCGCGTGGGGACAAGACGACGGACAGATAAGACAGCACACCACATACACACCATAACGAACGGTTCTTTTCGTAATTCACTCCCTCGTCTCGTATCCGAAATCTGTCGTGTGGGGACGTCCCGATTGGGATATTTATTACCGGCGCGTGCTTTTCCTGTCCCACCATCCTTGCGAATAAACCCTTATATTATTTTCTGTATATATATCTGAACGCAGTTTCTGTGTGGGTGATTTAATAGGGAAGACTGCAGGGCTCTTGCACCGCCCCCCTCCATCCCGCGCACTTTGGTGTATCTTTTTTTTCCGGAGTCCGCCATTGAGTTTTCGCATCGAGGGCTAAGGCTGACGACGGCTAAGGCATCTGACGGCATCAGCCCACGGGTCCTAAAATCATGTTCTTCCACTCTTTCACTCCCTCTCTCTGTTCTCTTCACCCTCTCTTTTGCTCAAGGTCATCTTCCATCTGCTTGGAAATCTGCCAACATCACCGCTTTGCACAAAAAAGGTGCAAAAACAGATCCCAGCAACTACAGACCAATCAGCCTTCTCCCAATTATCAGCAAGGTCATGGAATCCATCATTGCTTCAGATATGAAATCTTTCCTCTTCTCCAATGGCTTGATCTCTGATCATCAATTTGGTTTCAGACCTGGACACTCCACTCTGGACATGCTGCTTCTGCTTTCTCAACAATGGATGGAGGTCCTCAATGCCAAACAGGAAATTAGAGCAGTCTCCCTTGACATATCACGTGCCTTCGATACAGTCTGGCACCCCGCTCTGCTCACCAAACTCTCCTCTTTTGGTATCCATGGAAATCTCCACGCATGGCTGGCGGACTTCCTCTCTAGTCGTAGTCAACGTATGGCCCTGAATGGGTTTCTCTCATCTCCTCTTCCTGTTCAGGCTGGAGTTCCCCAAGGCAGTGTTCTGGGCCTTGTGCTTTTTCTGGTCTTCATCAATGATCTCTCTGACTCTCTTGAAAATCCTCTCTATCTCTTTGCTGACGACTCTACTCTCTGTCGCTCCATTCTTCATCCCTCAGATCGGCAGTCTGCAGCCTCCTCACTCTCTGCAGACCTTGACAAAATCACAGACTGGGCAAACAAGTG
This sequence comes from Myxine glutinosa, assembly GCF_964187855.1. NCBI lineage: Eukaryota > Metazoa > Chordata > Myxini > Myxiniformes > Myxinidae > Myxine > Myxine glutinosa. The sequence continues at coordinate 88,940,821 of NC_136271.1, read as the reverse complement.
GAACATGTCTTTCAATCCTGACAAATCTCACACTCTTACGATGTCTCTCTGAAAAGACCGACTGGACAACCCTCCCATCCACTTTCTGAATAATCCTCTCCAAGAAGTTCTGTCACTCAAGCTTTTGGGTCTCACTATCTGCCATGATCTTTCCTGGAAAACCCACATTTCAAATCTGGCCTCCAAAGCTAGTCGCCGACTGGGCATCCTCCGTCGTGCGAAGTCCTTCCTTGGCACACCCGAGCTCCTCACCACATACAAGGCTTTCATCCGCAGCTCAATGGAATACTGCTCTCCCCTCTGGGCTGGTGCTCCTGCCTCACACCTAGCTCGCCTTCGCGCTGTTGAAACCAAAGCATTCAGAATCATTGGAATCTCCCGCGATGAAGCTAACTCCAAGGGCCTCTCACTCACTCACCGCAGGCAGGTTGGTGGTCTTTCCGTCTTCTACCGACTCCTCTCTGGCCTTGCCCCCCCAGCTCTCTCTGGGCTCTGTCCCGCAAATATTACTACATGTCGCACAAGATCTGCCTGCAACCCTCTTTTGGTTAAACTGCCAAAATCAAGACTCTCTGCTCACCTTCACTCCTTCATTCCTCTTTTCTCCCGCCTCTGGAACAAACTCCCTCACTCTCTTCAATCCCACTCCACCCTCCAAGTCTTTAAAACAGCTGTTCACCACCATCTCTTATCTTCCCCCATCCAAAACCTTGATCTTTTCTACCCCCGCTAATTTCACCCCAATTCCCCTTTTTGAAATACCAACTTCTGTCCTGGAAGTCCTTGGTGTCCTTGTGCTTTATACTTCTCCCCCCCCCCCCCCCTTCCCATGCCGCCTCCCCCCGGGCCCTCTCCCTTCCACACATCTCCCTGCTCTCGGATGTTGTGTTTGTGTGCTTCCCCTTTTCTCCCCATCTTGTCTTCCGCTCCCTCTTTTTGTGTATTTTGTTTGTCTGGTCGATTTGTTTGTGAAGTAAATGTTAGCTCTTTCACGAGCCTCGATTCAGTATACAAAAAAAAAGAAAAAAAAAGAAAAAAAAAAGGCCTTCGCAATCGGCTTCCGTGACCGTCTGATTTTAATCAAAGTCGGCCACACGACAATATGTTCTACCCCAATTAACCCTCCCAGGCCCACCACTTTTTATATTAATTAGAAGGACATTAGTAGACATGGACCAACATATGCTGTGTGCATTATTAACCTGAGCTCCCCACATCATGAGCCAGACGTCCGACCGAACAGGGAATATATAAAGAGAACCAGAATAAACAAATAGCACACAAAAATGTCTTGTTATTTATTTATTTATTGAGAAACATGATCCAGCATTCAGTTTATTTGTCGGAAAAAGTATGTGAACCTTTACATTCAGTAAGTGGTGGCACCACCTTGAGCAGCAATAACTTCAACCAAACGTTTCCTGTAACTCTTCATCAGTCCTGCACATCTGTTAGGAAGAATTTACATCATGTTTCTCATTTAAGCCAAAAAGTTCCACTTTCGACTCGTCTGTCCACAGAACATTCTTCCAATGGCCTTCTGGATCATCCAGGTGGTCTTTGGCAAACTTGATATTGGCAGCAATGTTATTCTTGTCCTCCTTGCATTCCTCCGATGCACACCATTCATGTTCAGAGTTTTCCTCATGTTGGACTCATGAACACTGACATTAGCCAATGCAAGAATGGCCTGCAGATCCTGAGACGTTACCTTTTATTGTTATTAATTTTTTTTGTATACAAGGTCGAGGCTCGTGTAAGAGATAACATTAATCACAAAAAGACAATCTGACACATAAAGCATAAAACATATGATAAAGGAAGCGGGAGAACAAGATGGAGAGCAGGGACATCGGGAGACCTTTGGGAGGGAGAGGGCTTGGGGGGAGGAGGCATGGGAAGTTTGAGGTTAAACAAAATACACATGGACACTGCTATAACTTCCAGGAAAGAAGTCGGAATTTAAACTAGAGCTTCCAGGGAAGCAGAACTCAACTGAACTGACTGGACAACTTTAAAGTAGGTCAGTTGTCTGTACTAGATTTGACTTAAATGAAAAGCCAACAACCTTGTGTAATAATTTTAAGGTCCTTGTATCCTTATACTTGTCCTTGTTTTACAATTGATACAATGTTACACTTTGCAACAATGTTGCAGAAATATAGTTGTGTAGATAAAAGGAAACGGGTGTAATTCGCTTTCAAAGTCATCCACCCCCACATCTTGTCCCAGTGAACATGCCCACAAAACGTCGCAAGTGCATATTTAAGTGACGTCAGAAGAAATTGCGGGGAATCCTTGTCATGAAAGTTATAGGTGTGGACGTTAAAGACTTAACGTCGTTTCGGAGCTGAAAACAAGATGGCGGCCATTTTGTGACGGTTCGGGTTGGAATGCAAAAGCAACCTACTTTGTGTGGTAAGGGTTAAAGATTCTAAGTTTGATCAAAATCTGTTAATATTTGTGGACGCTCGAGTGTTAACGTCGTTTTCATGACCAAAAACAAAATGGTCGCCTAAGTCCGCCATTTGCAACGGATGGGCTGAAATGTTATACCAACCTGCTCCTTGGGGTAAGGATGCTGCATGTCAAGTTTGATCAGAATTGGTTGATATTTGTGGACGCTGGAGTGTTAACGTCGAAAAGTTAACGGACGACAGACGACGACGACGACAGACGATGGACGCCGGAGGGTTCAGTATGTGATGAACTCAGCTGGACGGTAGTCCAGTTGAGTTAAAAAGTGCATCTGGGGTGAATTAACGGGGGTAGAAAAGATGAAGGTTTTGGATCTGGAAAGAAGAGATGGTGGTGAACAGCTGTTTTAAAGACGTGGAGGGAGTAGTGGGATTGAAAAGAGTGAGGGAGTTTGTTCCAGAGGCGGGAGAAAAGAGGAATGAAAGTGAAGGTGAGCAGAGAGTCTTGATTTTGGCAGATTAACCATAAGAGGGTTTCTAAGAGGGTTGCTGGCAGTGTCTTGTGCGACCTGTAGGAATATTTGGTGGACAGAGCCCAGAGAGAGCTGGGGGAGCAAGGCCGGAGAGGAGTCGGTAGAAGACAAAAAGACCACCAACCTGCCTGCGGTGAGTGAGTGAAAGGCCCTCTGAGTTGGCTTCATCGCAGGAGATTCCAATGATTCTGAAAGCTTTGGTTTCAACAGCGTGAACTCGAGCTAGGTGTGAGGCAGGAGCATCGGCCCAGAGGGGGGAACAGTATTCCATTGAGCTGCGGATGAAAGCTTTGTATGTGGTGAGGAGCTCAGGTGTGCCAAGGAAGGACTTCGCACGACGGAGGATGCCCAGTCGGCGACTGGCTTGGGAGGCCAGCTTGGCAATGTGGTTTTCCCAGGAAAGATCATGGCAGATAGTGAGACCCAAAAGCTTGAGTGACAGAACTTCTTGGAGAGGATTGTTGAGAAAGTAGATGGGAGGGTTGTCCAGTCGGTCTTTTCGGAGAGACATCGTAAGAGTGTGAGATTTGTCTCACAACCTTGGGGTTGTTTGTGACCTGGATTACTGTACGCCTTCCTCTTGGAGTGATTTTCCTTAGTCAATCACTCCAGGAAAGAGTAACAATGGTGTAGATTTTTCTCCATTTGTACAATATCTGCTTGACAGTGGATTGGTGGAGCCCAACATCTTTAGAAATGGTTCTACAACCCGTTCAATTCTTTTTCTGAGGTTTTCAGAAATCTCTTTTGATCGGGGCATGACCCGCTTCCTCTATGGCGAAGACCAAACTCTGATGGTGGTGAACAAAGTTTATGTTTTTCATGTAGGACAGGGCCACCCAAACTCTCTCCTGATTGTCATCCCATTGATTGAACCACGTGACCATAACTACCCCCTTAATTCAGATGAATAACCTCGAGTTCCACATACTTTTTCCGACAAAGAAATTGAATGTTGGATCATTTTGTTCAATAAGTAAATCAAAAGGTAGATTTTTTTTTGTTTGTTATTTGTTTAATCAGATTCCCTTTATCTATTATTACAACTTAGATGAAGATCCCAGCATATTTTATTTCAGATTTATGCAGAAACATAAAATTCTAAAGAGTTCACAAACTTTTTCTCACTACTGTATGGGATTTTCTGAATGGTGAAAATATTTGTCAACAACTATTATTAAAACTGCTTTATTTGTCACATGTGGTGCGACAAACAAAATGGACAACAGCAAGTTTGATGATGTCCCTTTGTAACAACGATGTTGTCTCATAACAATGATTCCCTTTCATTCAGAGCAGCAATTCTTGTTTTCATCATTTCATCCTTGTTCAAGACCCACGATATATCTTTTTAAATAGTTTATTTCCTTATTCTATGTAGGCTAAATATGTGTTTCCCACTAGATTGACTCTGCATTGCATCAAACGAAATAAAGCGTAGGCCCCTCCGATGATCCATGGCATTTTTTTTCACATTGTGATGATCTTGATCACATTGTGAATGTGATGATCCATTTTTTTTTTTTTTTTTTTTTTTTTTTTTTGTTATCCTTGTTCAAGACCCACCTGGCAAATTGGAAGCCGTGGTTAATGTGGTCGACAGCACGCACCCAAAGGAGCATGTGAGTTTGCAAGTTCACCTGAGTTGGGCCTGCCAGGATGTAGCTGTCGCTAGGTTACCAGTCACGTGAAGCTCCTTGGACACCGCCATATGTTTGGGCAGGAAATGACTTCCGCGCGCACTGCGCAATGCATTGTGGTATATTAGCATGAAAATACACAGGTGAACGACATGCACAGGAAGTTGTCCATTTCACAAGTTTGGGACGTGTGTTCATTCCTCATTAAATGTCCAAAGAAGCAAAAATGTTTAAAAAAATTGATGATAGATTTTTAAATAATAAACAAAGAATGGAACGTGTTTTTTAATCTTAATCATTTTTGAAGCGTTAAAGTTATAAACTAGAACGCCACTCAGTAGAGCGCATACTCCCGCCGTGGGTTTAGTTGGAATAATACGTTTTGTTTAACATCCCCTCTCCCCAAAACAATAAAGGCAAAAATAAAGTAGGCCCTAACTGTCAGAGAATTTATTTTGATATATCTCGGAATTAGAGGAGAAAAACATCATTTAAGAATAAGAATAAAAGCTTTAATGCAGTAAAACAGAAAAAATCCTTCCCCAAAAAAAATCCTGGATCCGGAATAATATCCTGAGCTTCACCAAAAACTAATCCATTCTTCGTTATCCCAAGGGCAATCATCCCACCAACTTTCATCCAAATCCGTTCAGAACTTTTCAAGATATCTTGTTCACAAACACACGAACATATGAACACACACGGACGGACACGATCGAATGCATTACTCCCTGGCGGGAGTTATAAACCTGAAAATCGCAGTGCCAGAACAAGAATTATTTATTTGGTCGAGGAAGCCCATGCGAGGTTTCTTCTTCTTCAGCTGCTCACAACCCTGGGTGAATATGTGATCTTTTTTTAAAAAGTCGGGATTTTGCCAAATCTGTTTTATTCGTTTGTTAATATACCTCAGCCATTGACAAATCTCGAATTATAATTTTATATGAGGTTCAAAGACTCTTCTTCTTCACGGAAAAACAACTTCAAGCTTGCAGACCGTACATACAATCATCTTCAAATTTTGCACACTTCTTACTCTTTATGACTTCACCTAGAGTATGAAGTTTCACGTCGATCAATGAAGTGGTTCAAGAGATATAAATGTTTTCATTATTTGCGTTTAATTAACGATGTCTGCCAAACCACGTGACCTATCGCAAATTCCAAAAGGACATTTTAGTAGACTGATATGCTGAACAGATCTGTGAAGTTTCCCCTCGATTGGATCAAAAATGAGGGAGGAGCTAGGTTTTAAAAGCTTATGCTTAAAAACGTCATAACTCTGAAACCATGTGATGCATGACGTCAGGCTCGCTGACTTTTTTGTTCGTCATGGGTATGTCATTCTGCCTGCAAAGTTTGGCCTCGATCTGTTCAGGCGTTTTGGAGAAAATTTGATTTTAGTGTTTTTCACTCAAAACAATATGGCGGCCGAACCACGTGACCTGTGACATCATAATTACTATTACAATATTCTACAGATCGAGTCCCTCCTATGGTGAAAATTTGCTCTCAATCGGTCCAATTATTGCAGAGAAAATGGTTTTTAAAGGAAAACAGAAAAAAAAATTCCCCAAAAAATTCCTGGATCCGGAATAATATCCTGAACTTCACCAAAAACGAATCAATTCTTCCTTATCCCAAGGGCAATCATCCCAACAACTTTCATCCAAATCCGTTCAGAACTTTTCCAGATATCCTGTTCACAAACACACGCGTGCGTGCGTGCACACGCACGCACGCACGCACGCACACACACACACACACACACACACACGGACACACACACACAACACACACACACACACACGGACACGATCGAATGCATTACTCCCTGGCGGGAGTAAAAACATCCAACCCGGCAATAACTGGTAAGTAGTAAATCATAGAACTAGAACATGGTGAATGTGGAGTTTGGTGTTATTTTGATGTAACACTTTGTAATTATTGTAGTAATTTGTAGTAATCTGGATTTGTTTTTATCATCACTGTATTGAATTCTTCACCATTGAAAGATAGGGCCAAAAATGATAAAGAGCATCATATTTACAAACTTTTTTTTTTTTTTTGTATACTGAATCGAGGCTCGTGAAAGAGCTAACATTTATTTCACAAACAAATCAACCAGACAAACAAAACATACAAAAAGAGGGAGCGGAAGACAAGATTGGGAGAGAAGGGGAAGCACACAACCACAACATTTGAGAGCAGGGAGAAGTGTGGGAGGGAGAGGGCTTGGGGGGAGGAGGCGTGGGAAGGGGGGGGGGGGGGATCCGAATCCAGATCTGTCCTGTCAGTGGATACAAAAGGTAAACTGTTCAACCTGGCGGAGGTATGCTCTCTACTTAGTGCCATTGTAGATTTGATATGTTAGAAAATGTGCCCATTATAGCATTTTTCGGTATTTGACTTTGACCTTGCCCAAGGGATCAGGACCACAATGATAATTCCATCGCACCTTTACGCCATGTGATTATCATAACGCCCAATTTGGTGATCATAACTCCCAATGTGGTGATCATAACTCCAAATTTGGTGATCATAACTCCCAATGTGGTGATCATAACTTCCAATTTGGTGATCATAACTCCCAATTTGGTGATCATAACTCCCAATGTGGTGATCATCACTCCCTATTTGGTGATCGTTTCTCTCAATATGGTGATCATAACTCAATTTGGTGATCATAACTCCCAATGTGGTGATCATAACTTCCAATTTGGTGATCATAACTCCCAATGTGGTGATCATCACTCCCTATTTGGTGATCGTTTCTCTCAATTTGGTGATTAGATCTCCCTATTTGGTGATCACAACTCCCAATGTGGTGTTCATAACTCCCAATGTGGTGATCATAACTCCGAAAGTGGTGATCATCACTCCCTATTTGGTGATCGTTTCTCTCAATTTGGTGATCATAACTCAATTTGGTGATCATAACTCCCAATGTGGTGATCATAACTTCCAATTTGGTGATCATAACTCCCAATGTGGTGATCATCACTCCCTATTTGGTGATCGTTTCTCTCAATTTGGTGATTAGAACTCCCTATTTGGTGATCACAACTCCCAATGTGGTGTTCACTCCCAATTTGGTGATCATAACTCAATTTGGTGATCATAACTCCCAATGTGGTGATCATAACTCCCAATTTGGTGATCATAACTCCGAAAGTGGTGATCCTAACTCCCAATTTGGTGATCATAACTCTCAATTTGGTGATCATAACTCCCTATTTGGTGATCATTTCTCACAATTTGGTGATTAGATCTCCGTATTTGGTGATCATAACTCCTAATTTGGTGATCATAACTCAATTTGGTGATCATAACTCCCAATGTGGTGATCATAACTCCCAATGTGGTGATCATAACTCCCAATTTGGTGATCATAACTCCCAATTTGGTGATCATAACTCCCAATGTGGTCATCATAACTCCCAATGTGGTGATCATAACTTCCAATTTGGTGATCATAACTTCCAATTTGGTGATCATAACTCCCAATGTGGTGATCATCACTCCCAATTTGGTGATCATAACTCCGAAAGTGGTGATCCTAACTCCCAATTTGGTGATCATAACTCCCAATTTGGTGATCATAACTCTCAATTTGGTGATCATAACTCCAAATTTGGTGATCCCAATTTGGTGATCATAACGCTCAATGTGGTGATCATAACTCCCAAAGTGGTGATCCGAACTCCCAATTTGGTGATCATAACTCTCAAATTGTTGATCCTAACTCCCTCAAACTCACGACAAAGAAATATCATGGGTAGATCTTCATATTTAACTTCATTTTCAGTCTTCATTGTGATGTAGTTGTATGCACTTCGGCATGGTTTATGGTATTTGCCTTCAGCTGCCATAATGTCACTGACACCAGATAGGCGAAGCCTCATCTTATTGTCAAGGTGTGCTACTCTAAGTATACTATTGCTAACATTAAAAGATGTTACTGATATGAGATTTTGCTTGGAGTTATGTTTCTGGCAAAACATACACAACTTCCAGTTCGTAGCAGCAACAGCAGTCCTTGTCAATGTGTAGTCCTTTCCAACCGAATCCCCAAAATTGAAATGAGAGGGATGGCAAAGTGGCTCACTGGAGGTACTGGATGGACTTGGCTCACTGGAGGTACTGGATGGACTTGGCTCACTGGAGGTACTGGATGGACTTGGCTCACTGGAGGTACTGGATGGACTTGGCTCACTGGAGGTACTGGATGGACTTGGCTCACTGGAGGTACTGGATGGACTTGGCTCACTGGAGGTACTGGATGGACTTGGCTCACTGGAGGTACTGGATGGACTTGGCTCACTGGAGGTACTGGATGGACTTGGCTCACTGGAGGTACTGGATGGACTTGGCTCACTGGAGGTACTGGATGGACTTGGCTCACTGGAGGTACTGGATGGACTTGACTCACTGGAGGTACTGGATGGACTTGGCTCACTGGAGGTACTGGATGGACTTGGTTCACTGGAGGTACTGGATGGACTTGGCTCACTGGAGGTACTGGATGGACTTGGCTCACTGGAGGTACTGGATGGACTTGGCTCACTGGAGGTACTGGATGGACTTGGCTCACTGGAGGTACTGGATGGACTTGGCTCACTGGAGGTACTAGATGGACTTGACTCACTGGAGGTACTGGATGGACTTGGCTCACTGGAGGTACTGGATGGACTTGGCTCACTGGAGGTACTGGATGGACTTGGCTCACTGGAGGTACTGGATGGACTTGGCTCACTGGAGGTACTGGATGGACTTGGCTCACTGGAGGTACTGGATGGACTTGGCTCACTGGAGGTACTGGATGGACTTGGCTCACTGGAGGTACTGGATGGACTTGGCAGTGATTTTTTAAGTCTCTCAATTTTGCCTTTATGGGTGAACTCAGCAAAGCAATTTCTGTGCCACACAACTGGATGTTTTTCATCTGATTGAATGTATTCTTCAATACGGTCAATTGCATTCAGATTTTTCACATCTTTTACTTTCCCACGGGTTTGTGCCGCAAGTTCTAAAGTTTGCAATCCTTTTTCTGTTCCGGCATGCAATACATCTTTATTTCAGAGACTTGACAGATAAGGCATGCAGTGGCTTGTGTGGAAGAAGTCCGGTTTTTTTCAGGCTTGTGTCTTGCTCCATGTTGCAGCCATCCATGACAGTCTGGAAAAGAAAATACATAACACTCATACTACAACATTTTTGTCCCCAAAAATGTGGGTATAGCCACCAAAATCAACTTTCTACATTGTTTAGCAGCTGAAATTTAAGCTTTTTAGTGTGAATTGGCGGCCATTTTGAATTTTGTCATTTTGGGCATGTTAACTTCAAAATTCAGCTTGGCAACATTGTTTTTTGGATTCAGCAGACAAAAACACATAGAAAAAGATATGTTGCCGAATTTCTCAAAGAAACTCCCGTGGATTCATTGATTGGCAACTTTTGGAAATATCCGACCAGTCTATTTGCGTATTTTGGTTCAGGTCCGAATCCAGATCCGGCCTATTCAGTGGGACACAAAACGTAACTTGCGGAGGGATGCTCTCTACTTCGTGCATTTCTAGTTTAACCGGGTTGGCGTGTCTCTTGCGAAGAGTTGACAAATTATTGCCGGCACCCTGAACAAATGTCAAATTCTTGCCAGTCAACAACACGATTGGTCAACCGATTTGTGAAAATCTTGACCCGCACCTGTTCCCACTGCTACAACTGTTCCCACAGCCAGACTCCAAAATAAGGGAGAGGTATCTGACGAAGAAGAGAAAGTTAAAGGTGATACGAATGTCTATCGAGAAGTGCAAATGACAAGCGTCAGGAGATACCTGATCTGAAGAGACGGATGTGAATTATTATTATTGTTATTTTTTGGTATACAAGATCGAGGCTCGTGTAAGAGCTGACATTAATCACAAAGAAACATAAACGGACACATAAAACATACAATAAAGGGAGGTGGAGACAAAACGGGGAGAGAGAGGGAAGCACACAAACACAACAGTAGAGAACAGGGACATCGGGAGATCTGTCAGAAGGGAGAGGGCTGGGGGGGCAGGGGGAGGGGAGGGGGTGGAATGGGTACACGGTACAAAACAAATTGACACTACAAGGAATTTCAGGAATGAAGTCGAGGATTGTAGATTGAAAAATGTGGATTTGGGGTTTATTAACGGGGGTAGAAAGGATCAAGGTTTTGGATGGGGGAAGATAAGAGATGGTGGTGAACAGCTGTTTTAAAGACCTGGAGGGAGGAGTGGGATTGAAGAGAGTGAGGGAGTTTATTGCAGAGGTGGGAAAAAAGAGGAATGAAGGAGTGAAGGTGAGTAGAGATATCAGGTATGAAGGTGCTTGGTAGGGTAGCACAGTGTAGTGTTGCTGTGTGCTGTGTGAATGCAGAAAACACAAACAACCGATGCAGTCTGATTTTCACCTGCCTGACTGCATTCTTATTCTGACGATGTTTCTTATTTGTGACATTTATTTAACGACGGCTTTACAAAATCTTCATTTTCTGCAGGAATGCTGAGCCTCAAGTATCAAATGCATCTGTTGATGAAGAGCTGCCAACTGGTGAGTTTTGAGATTCAAACTTCACAAAATAAATTATCTCATTTACAAGCGCAAGAAGAGACACCTGAAAATGTTTTGTTGTTGTTTTGTTTCTTTTTCAATTTGCCGGTGGTGGCTGCTTGTCCCTCACGTCAGTGACACAAACGACTTCCTCTCTTTGCCGGTGGTGGCTGCTTGTCCCTCACGTCAGTGACACAAACAACTTCCTCTCATCACAGTAACCTTTCCCGTGAATGCTCCAAACTTTTTGCTTTGATCTTCTGGTAATGCCATGGCGGAGTTTTTGCTGCTTCACTTGGTCACAGGTGTAACTTTAGTGCAGATGGACCCAATGTGTAATATTTGGCCATGCTGAGCATCACCTCAACCAATACAAAACAATTGGTAATATTGATGGAAGAGGAGGAAGGCGAGGACTAAAATGGAAGCACTCTTATCTGAGTTTTGCGTCCAGATTTTGGCAGTTTCACCAGAAGAGGGCTGACGGATCTTGTGCGTCCTGAAGGAATACTTGAGGGACGGAGCACAGACAGAGCAGGGGGAGCTAGGCCGGAGAGGAGTAGTCGGTAGAAGAAAGACCACCAAACCTGCCTGCGGTGAGAGAGTGAAAGGCCCTCGGACATCGGAGGCCCCCAGACATCACCACCCCTCTCTCCCAGGCTGCTCCCAAATAGAGTGCATGTTTCTACTGTTTGTAAAATATTTGCGTTTTCCAACAGGCTCCACATCCCACACATTGTTGAAGAAACACTTTCAAAAATGGAGGCAGCCTGTGCAAGATGGGTACAGAAAGAAAACTTTGAAAAGGGTCAGCACAATTGCATATCATTTCAGTCCCAGCAACACATGACAAAACTCCTCTCTCCATTCCCCTGTTTTTTACGCATTCCAGATATTCCTTGTGTTTCAAAAACATTTACGTGTGTATGTTTAAACCTTTCTGTGAAATGTATTACTCTGGGCACACAAAGCAAAGGGCAGGGCTAAGCAGTTCGTTGAGTCTGTCTGTCTGTCTGTCTGTCTGTCTACAAACGTTACTTTATGATCGAGGAACAATTTGTTTTAAATTGAATGTTATATTTTGAACACCAATCGGAAAACAAACCTGTAGTTTAACACCGACTTTGAATTGATCCTGATCACGCGCAGAGATCACTCTTCCCACCCCGCTCTCTTCATATTCTCGTCACAAAGCGAATATGCGTTACCCTCCAACGCGAATATGCGTTACCCTCCAAATCGAATATGCGTTACCCTCCAAAGCGAATATGCGTTACCCTCCAAAGCGAATATGCGTTACCCTCCAAAGCGAATATGCGTTACCCTCCAAAGCGAATATGCGTTACCCTCCAAAGCGAATATGCGTTACCCTCCAAAGCGAATATGCGTTACCCTCCAAAGCAAATATGCATTACCCTCCAAAGCGAATATGCGTTACCCACCAAAGCGAATATGCGTTACCCTCCAACGCGAATATGCGTTACCCTCCAACGCGAATATGCGTTACCCTCCAAAGCGAATATGCGTTACCCTCCAAAGCGAATATGCATTACCCTCCAAAGCGAATATGCATTACCCTCCAACGCGAATATGCGTTACCCTCCAAAGCGAATATGCGTTACCCTCCAACGCGAATATGCGTTACCCTCCAAAGCGAATATGCGTTACCCTCCAAAGCGAATATGCGTTACCCTCCAACGCGAATATGGGTTACCCTCCAACGCGAATATGCGTTACCCTCCAAAGCGAATATGCGTTACCCTCCAAAGCGAATATGCGTTACCCTCCAACGCGAATATGCGTTACCCTCCAAAGCGAATATGCGTTACCCTCCAAAGCGAATATGCGTTACCCTCCAAAGCGAATATGCGTTACCCTCCAAAGCGAATATGCGTTACCCTCCAACGCGAATATGCGTTACCCTCCAAAGCGAATATGCGTTACCCTCCAAAGCGAATATGCGTTACCCTCCAACGCGAATATGCGTTACCCTCCAAAGCGAATATGCGTTACCCTCCAAAGCGAATATGCGTTACCCTCCAAAGCGAATATGCATTACCCTCCAACGCGAATATGCGTTACCCTCCAAAGCGAATATGCGTTACCCTCCAACGCGAATATGCGTTACCCTCCAAAGCGAATATGCGTTACCCTCCAAAGCGAATATGCGTTACCCTCCAAAGCGAATATGCATTACCCTCCAACGCGAATATGCGTTACCCTCCAAAGCGAATATGCGTTACCCTCCAACGCGAATATGCGTTACCCTCCAAAGCGAATATGCGTTACCCTCCAACGCGAATATGGGTTACCCTCCAACGCGAATATGCGTTACCCTCCAAAGCGAATATGCGTTACCCTCCAAAGCGAATATGCGTTACCCTCCAACGCGAATATGCGTTACCCTCCAAAGCGAATATGCGTTACCCTCCAAAGCGAATATGTGTTACCCTCCAAAGCGAATATGCGTTACCCTCCAACGCGAATATGCGTTACCCTCCAAAGCGAATATGCGTTACCCTCCAAAGCGAATATGCGTTACCCTCCAACGCGAATATGCGTTACCCTCCAAAGCGAATATGCGTTACCCTCCAAAGCGAATATGCGTTACCCTCCAAAGCGAATATGCGTTACCCTCCAAAGCGAATATGCATTACCCTCCAACGCGAATATGCGTTACCCTCCAAAGCGAATATGCGTTACCCTCCAACGCGAATATGCGTTACCCTCCAAAGCGAATATGCGTTACCCTCCAAAGCGAATATGCGTTACCCTCCAAAGCGAATATGCATTACCCTCCAACGCGAATATGCGTTACCCTCCAAAGCGAATATGCGTTACCCTCCAAAGCGAATATGCGTTACCCTCCAAAGCGAATATGCATTACCCTCCAAAGCGAATATGCGTTACCCTCCAAAGCGAATATGCGTTACCCTCCAACGCGAATATGCATTACCCTCCAAAGCGAATATGCGTTACCCTCCAAAGCGAATATGCGTTACCCTCCAAAGCGAATATGCGTTACCCTCCAACGCGAATATGCGGTACCCTCCAAAGCGAATATGCGTTACCCTCCAAAGCGAATATGCGTTACCCTCCAAAGCGAATATGCGTTACCCTCCAACGTGAATATGCGTTACCCTCCAAAGCGAATATGCGTTACCCTCCAACGCGAATATGCGTTACCCTCCAAAGCGAATATGCGTTACCCTCCAACGCGAATATGCGTTACCCTCCAAAGCGAATATGCGTTACCCTCCAAAGCGAATATGCGTTACCCTCCAACACCGGGTACCTTTGATTGTATATATTTTGAATAAAAGCTCTGCGTATTTATTTCGCTGTGACGTCGGAAGGATTAATTGCACTTCACACCATGTGAGCAATCCTGCGACGGAATCTGGTGATTACTTATTTCAGCAAAAACAGAAGAAGCTGGAATTACTGAAATATTCAACGGAACATGGAATAAGAGAGAACAAACAAGGTTTCATTATTACGATTGTGGTTTGTTTGTGCTAATGTCACTTGTTACGTAATAACGTTTGTATTAAATGTCTGGTAAATAACATTTTCATCCTGGAAAACTCCTGGAAATCTGGTCTTCCATGGCTGTGCAAACAATGATTACGACCCCTTTCAGCCATATTTGAGCCCACAATCTCTGAGATGCCATTCATGTCGTGCCAGTCCAGTGCCCTCACTACCATTCCACCTTGGAAATGTCTGTGAAATCGAAAATGATGGCCCTTCAGTCCCTCAAACTGTCCCCTGTGTAGCTACAAATGTTGATATGACTGGTATGCTATATCCGTTGCTTTGTTTATCTGAAACTCTCCCTCACCACTTCTGATGTTCGGTCCATGTCTATCTCATCTGTCTTTGTATGCTCTGGCAATGGAGAGACCTTTCACCCTCTATCCTCTGGCTCTTCAACAAGCGTCGACCTCTGTATGTAAAAACTACAGTTGATAACAACAGTAACATCAAACAATTTGTCTCATTGCAGTTTGCAGGCAAAACTACAGCACAAATACAAAAAGAGAGTGACGTCAGCAGAGGTAAGTCATGAAAAATTGAACAATGTATGAGATGCAATTGTCTCCTGTTCTGTGGCTCACAGGTAATTCTCTTATTTGCCTTTTAGTGCCGTCCGGTCCCTCCTGCACTTCAGTTCGAGATGTTGGAGACAACTCTTCATATTCAAGAGGGTGTGACGAAAAGTAACTCTTCCAAATAGTCAGGTTCACAATGTCAATAAATTATATTTCGTTCAAAATCATGGTAGATTAGCAAACCTATACATTTTTGGAAAGGTTATAGCATAAGGAAACTAAAAATCAATGTTTACATTTGGAGAGATACCTGTATGGCGGCCATTTTGGATTTTCAAAATGGCCACCGTAAAATACATATTTTGTTCTATTTCTGCCTCTAATTACCCTAAAAACTTTTTAAAATATACTAAACCTATATTTTCAGGGACAAGGAATCCAATGAAAGTATCAAATTAGTGCTATGGGGAATGGTAAGACACGAATCAAAGGTTTTGAATTGCAAAATACTGTCTTTATATTCGCGATAAGTTGCATAATCAAATACATGTTATCATTTTGTACAGGCAGTTAATAACATCAAAATGTGTCACAATAATTCATATCACCAAACATACACAGGCAGTCAGCAAAATCATATATACAAATGCGGTCAGTATAACTTCACATCTACACAGGCAGTTAATGACATCAAACATACACAGGCAGTCAATGGCATCAAACATACACGATTATAGAATATGCCATTTAGAGTTCATCATCACCGTCCTGGGTGTCCTATCCGACAATATAGTCCGCATCGTTTTCACAGTCCGTTCCACACAAGCAAAGGTCGGTCAAATTGATTGGCAAATCGAATTGGTCGAATGGTCGATCGAATCGAATTCGATGAATCGAATCGAATCGAATCGAATCGATCAAATTGGTCGAATGGTCGAATGGTCGATCGAAGCGATTGGTCGAATGGTCGAATGGTCGAATTGGTCGAATGGAATTGGTCGATTGGTCGAATTGGTCGAATCGAATTGGTCGGAATTGGCAAATGTAAACATTGATTTTCAGATTTTCCATGTAATAACGTTTCCAAAATGTATAGGTTTGCTAATCTACCATGATTTTGAACGAAAAAACATTGTGAACCTGACTAAAAAGATCAAATGCTCTTTATCCGTACGCTAAGCCTGGTGTTCGCTTATTGGTTAAGGTGCTGCCTTGACACCTTGGGGTCATGAGTTTGAGCCACTTTCGGGCCGTTGAATTAACACCAGGTGAGTTTACTCAGCCTGTCATCTTTCCTAGGTTGGCAAAATGAGTACCAACTTACTGGTAATGGGGGGCATTGCATCAGCGGCACAGCCGCACCCCCAGAAGGTGATGCAGCCAAGTGGTCACAGGCTCCATACGAACCACCACCTTCCATATGATGTATGCTGTTCTTAGCATTCAAATTACATCTTAAATATTGGTTTCTATAAAATCAAATCTGTAACCTAGTAACATGAGTGATAAAATAGAAAACATATGAGAAAATAGTTGGCACAAATTAGAAAGATGTATGTCATGCCACAAGTAGTAAGCTGTTAAAGTTGTGGAGTTTGGGCCGAAAATTGGTCACACTTTGGCCCCCCTCTTATGGTTAAACTGCCAAAATCAAGAATCTCTGCTCACCTTCACTCCTGCATTCCTCTTTTCTCACACATCTGGAACATACTCCCTCACTCTTTTCAATCCCACTCCTCCCTCCAGGTCTTTAAAACAGCTGTTCACCACCATCTCTTATCCTCCCGATCCAAAACCTTGATCTTTTCTACCCCTGTTAATTCATTTTTTTGAAATACCGACTTCTTTCCTGGAAGTTCTAGCAGTGTCCATGTGTTTTTTTTTTTTACCTCAACCACCCCCCACCCCCCTTCCCACGCCTCCTCTCCCCAAGCCCTCTCCCTCCCACAGATCTCCCAATGTCCCTGTTCTCAAATTTTGTACTTGTGTGCTTCCCCCTCTCTCCCCATCCTGTCTCCTGCTCCCTTTATTTCGTCTTATGTGTCCGTTTGTTTTTTTTCATTAATGTTTGCTCTTACACGAGTCTCGATCTTGTATAAAAATCAAAACAAAAAAAACTTTGGTCACCCTCTTAACAAACAAAACAAAACTAACCCTAACCCTAACAACCCTAACCCTAACCCGAACAACTTGGTGATGTCCTTGCAAAATCCTTGCAACTGTGATGTCCCAGTGTACTTATTATTATTATTATTATTATTATTATTAATATTACTATTATCGCAAAGGTAGCCGGCATTGCTGGAGAGTCCCTTCATGGCGTGTCCAGAAAATTCTGGTCACGTGGGCCATGTACACCATTTTGTTTCCATTCACCGTGAATCGGCCAGTTCCATTCTTGCAAAACGCCAGGATTCTGTGCACTAATCGGTCGGAAAAGGGATTCAAAATGTGTAATGTCCCCAGGATCCAGTATCACTCCTTGAAGTTCATCAACAAATGTTTATTGCAAGCAAAAACCAAAGTCATTCAGCAGAAGCAATAATCACATCAAACATCTCCATTTCCGGCATGGCGCTCTCGCGAAGCTCCACCCTTCCGGATCCGGATGTATATTTTTAAAACTTCGAACATAACATCCGAAACATCCGAAATAACATCTTTTCCGCATATGGATTCTATGATGGTGAGCTGCCCAGGCCCTGATGCAGCAAAGCTGCCCCAAACCATAATATTTCCACGACCATGCTTTACAGTTGGTATCAGGTTCTTGTGTCCAAATGCTGTCTTTGGTTTTCGCCAAACATGTCTTCTGATACTGTGGCCAAATAGCTCTACCTTTGACTCATCTGTCCAGAGCACATTGTTCCAGAAGTGCGGGTCTTTGCCTAGGTGTTCATTAGCAAACTTTAGTCTTGCCCTGATGTGCTTTGTGGACAGCAAAGGTTTCCGCCTGGCACACCTCCCATGTAGATCAAATGTGTGCAGCCTCTTTCTAATGGTAGACTCGTGCACTTTGACATCGACAGTGGCAAGAGCTACCTGTAGGTCCCGTGATGACATTCTGGGGTTCTTAGAGACTTCTTTCAGCATCTTGCGGTCTGCTCTCGGGCTGAACTTGCTGGGGCGGCCTGGCCTGAACAAGTTGGCAGTTGTTTGGAATCTTCTCCACTTGTAGATGATCTTCCAGACAGTTGAATGATTGATTTCAAATTGTTTGGAGATCTTTTAAAATCCCTTCCTAGACTCGTAGGCATCTATAACCTTCTTTCTGAAGGCCTCAGGGAGCTCTTTTGATCTGGGCATGGTGACGCCGCACACTTCAACAACAAAGAGCAAACCAAACTAAATGTCTGAGGTTTAAATAAGACAGGTTCCTCCAAGATACTCTCTAACGATGTTCTAATCATTTGCACCTGAGCTGGTGCACCTGATTCTAATTTTAGGTATTTGAAGGAGTGATAAATGTAGGAGTGTACTTACTTTTTCCACATGCGAAATTTGCATTCATGTTTATTTAAATTATACAATGGACTACAAAATGTAAATGTTTCATGAAATTTGTTATGTTATATCACCTTTATCTATCAATATTGTTGAAATGAAGATCAAATAGCTGTATGTTGAAAGATGTTGAAAAAGTCAAAACTTTACATGGGGTGTACTTACTTTTTCATGTGACTGTATTTATCAATATTTTAGATGGTGATTGTTCTTTTAAGAGAATAAAGTTATTATAGTGGGGCAACTTAGCATAACAATTGTGCATTTTGTGAGGAAAGCACCAAATTTGGCACACTAGTAAACTATCCTATTATGAACAGATTTGGAAATTGGGCCATCTCAAATTCAGCCCCTGATGGCTGTGGCAGCCATTTTCCAAAATGACACCTTCAGCTTGCTCCGACGAATTGCATCATCAATTGGCTTGGTCCTTTCCACCAGGCATTCTCTGGTGAAAGCCTGGAACTGCTCTTGGCCAATCTTCTTCACATTCCTGACAGTCTCAACTGCAGCAGGACCTGCAATTTCCTTTGTGTCAAGGACAACCAGATCCATGCTCTCTTCCTCAAAGGGGTTGCCAAGCTCTTCGATGACGCTGACAAGGGCGCGGACATCCTTGGCGAAAGAGGTCTGCACACTTGGTGTCTGGTCGTGATGACGTGTGTCCTCTCGCCTCCCCCAGTGTTGATGGCCATCTTGGAACTCTTCTATGGCCCTGGCAACTTCTGGCCCGGCAATCATTCAACGCCGCAGGGCACTTGGGTTGGCAGTGAGGCCGACTGCTCCACCATCTCCTTTGATGCAGGCGTTATTCTGTTCATGCGGCTGGTCGATTGGGATCGAAGAGAACACCTTCTTCGTCTTTTGTACAGGGAAGTTGCCAGCCCTGAATTCTCTGGCTACATCTGGGTGCTTCATTGGGAGTGCAACCATGTCCCTCAGGTGAACAGGGACCCACCTGGCATAGTGTGCGTGGTCTAAGGCATGGAACCATGGGGCCAGTTCCATCAGGGCATCAAGGTACATCGTGAATGAAGCCTGCCGCAGAGAACGCACGCAGACCAGTACCAACATCTCTAGTTCCAGCACAGTTGCCCAGTACTGAAAGTTGGGAATGTCTTCTCCTCTCTGGTGACACCCGTCTTCGAACTCAGGCAGGTCTTCTGCATCATCAGCATATGTCATACAGTGGCGTTCATACGCACGGTGTTGCAGGATGTGCAGTGCCGCTGCAGTGATTTGATGAGCTCTTCTTGTGCGGGTGACGTGGGCAGCTCGCAGGAAGGAGTCGGCCGTCCCTGGCGTTGCAATCTCAGCTTTCAAATCTGCAAAATCTGCAAATCTTGCAAAAATCAAATCTCTGAATCTGAGATGGCCCAATATCCAGATCTTTTCATAATATGATAGTCTACTAGACTAGTGTGCCAAATTTGGTGCTTTCCTCACAAAATGCACAATCGTTATGCTATATTTAGTTTAACTGCCAGACTATTACCTAAAAATGAAGCACAAATATTCGTTGGGTCTCTGTACAGTATAATGAAAAATGGGGAGCGTTAATAAGCTAAATGCAGACCATTGACTTCAATGTGTTTTAGTAGTAGG
Source organism: Myxine glutinosa (assembly GCF_964187855.1). Taxonomy (NCBI): domain Eukaryota; kingdom Metazoa; phylum Chordata; class Myxini; order Myxiniformes; family Myxinidae; genus Myxine; species Myxine glutinosa. The sequence continues at coordinate 88,920,485 of NC_136271.1, read as the reverse complement.
TAAATGGGCTTAGAAAAAGAGGAAAAAGGGGTGATTTAGTGCTTTTCAATGCGCTTTCCCCATTCACTTGCATGTTAATTCAAAGGTGAGCCAGAAAGGCCTGGCATTTATCCTCTACTGACAGATACAGAGACAGAAAGACAGAGACAGAGACAAAAAGAGATAGACAGAGACAGAAAGAGAAAGACAGAGACAGAAAGAGAAAGACAGAGACAGAAAGAGAAAGACAGAAATAGGAAGACAGAGACAGAAAGAGAAAGACAGAGACAGAAAGAGAAAGACAGAGACAGAAAGAGAAAGACAGAGACAGAAAGACAAAGACAGAGACAGAAAGACAAAGACAGAAAGAGAAAGACACAAAGAGAAAGACACAAAGAGAAAGACAGAAAGAGAAAGACAAGGAGAAAGACAAAGAGAAAGACAGAAAGAGAAAGACAGAAAGAGAAAGAGAAAGAGAAAGACAGAAAGAGAAAGACAGAGACAGAAAGAGAAAAACAGAGACAGAAAGAGAAAGACAGAAAGAGAAAGACAGACAGAGAAAGACAGAAAGAGAAAGACATAGACAGAAAGAGAAAGACAGAGACAGAAAGCGAAAGACAGAGACAGAAAGAGAAAGACAGAAAGACAGAAAGACTTAAAAGTTTTATGTCATGTTCAAAAGGCACACTGGCAGATGGCTGAGTGATGACTCGTGACACACGACGACAAGGACACAAGCCACTCTTTGTCGCACCCACTGGGGGTACCCCAGGTTGGGAATCCCTACTCCACAGGATGCATGTTGAATGATCTGGCGTTCATGCTCCCTCTACAGGATGCATGTTGAATGATCCGGTGTTCATGCTCCCTCTACAGTCCTGCGTTCCACAACCTTTTTAGCCCAGGACCCAATAAAAAATCCCAGGCATCCAGTCGCAACCCATCGAACCCCCCCCCACCCCCACCCCCACAAACCGTCATGGGAATATCGATTGCTTATGACGTTAATATTGTCGTGCGTAGCCTCGGGTTAATACCAGAGGCTCACGGGTGGACCGAAAACGGCTTTAATTGAGGCTATGGCCAATACGGATTTTGCTATGGTTGCGCGGGAGGAAGAAGGAAAGTGGGAGCTGCGGTAAAAGCTTACCTGGAGTGCGCTGACTGCAGCTTCGATCCTGCAAGGAAATTAACTCGACACGGACACAAGCTTTTGAATGGAAGGGGAAAATAATACAAGGGTTTATTAAATAAAGGCAGGGACAGGAAAAGCACGCGCCAGTAAATCTAATTCCTAAATCGGGATCCCGCACACCAGGCCTCAAACACAAACAGGGGGATGAATCACGAAAATAACACGTCTGTTATGTAATTGTAAAATGTGGAGCTCGGTCTTATCTGTCCCTGTCGTCTTGTCCATCCAAGCTCCGCTGCACACTACGAGGCCCCTCGCTCCAACACCACAGCACCGCGAAGGCCCAGGCCAGCGCCCACTCCAGGCTCCTCGTCGACCCCCACGAGGTCCGTGCACCGAAGGTCCAACGCGGGGCTGCACGAAGCAAGCGAACTCAACTCGGACTCGGACTCACAAGCCAACTCTCAAGCCAACTCAACCAGGGCCAAGGCTGCGAGCCAACTCAACCAGGGACAGGACTCTCTCAACTCGGGATCGCACCGGGACTGGTATGGCCAGGAACCTGTGCGCAGAGTTCGGCGCGCTCTTTTTATAATCTCTGGCGGTGACGTCAGCCTCGGCGCGGCACCCAACCAGATCCTCGTAGCTTCCCGCCCTTTTGCCGAACCTCTTCGCGCCTTCCGTGTTGATTTGCACCTTCCGCGTTGACCAATCACAGTCCTCCTGGGCGTGGTTATAGCACGTGGCATGTAGCGTGGTCATAACTCGTGCGTGTAGCGTGCTACGCGAGGCCCAGCGGAGATGAAGCTGGATGCGGTCCACGTGGCGGCGCCCCGAGCCGTCCCCCCCTTGCCTGTTCGTCTTCCCCAGTTATGTCAGGGAAGGGAATTATTTAGTGTTGCAATAAAGAGCCTAACTAAGTGTCCAAATGGGTGCATTGCCAAAAGGGACAAAGGTTTGGCTACCAGGTGTGACATACAGGGGATTTATCTTTTAATCCCTAGACTACTTAACACCCGAACATCCTGGTATGTTCACAGGTATACTCTTACCCAACAAAATGCCTACACATGAAAATTACAGGGCAGATTCCTTACCGCGACAGACGAAGCACGTTACCTATTCAGATCTGGCTGGCTCTACATATCATTACCCCACCCGACATAACAATATCTTGGAAAGGGTTCGGTTCATCATCTTTGTACAGTAGTACAATTCGTAATTGAACAATAAAGCAAAATGATGGCAATCATATCAAACACTGTCCTTATTTTGTTGTTATTTTGTACGGATCTCCACGACCATGAGGAGAGAGAGAGCGAGAGACCACGCCCCCTTGAGAAAGAGCAGCGACTTTGATCACAGACACCGCCCACTTGATATTATTGACAGCCAATCAGGCGTAAACTCCCCGCCTTGTTAGCAGCTTTGGAAGAGATGAATCCGCCCCGACGATGAATCCGGATGAAGATTTAATGAAGAAGATGAAGATGATGATGAAGATGAATCTCACAACATTCAATGGCGGTGTATCTTTTGTGAAATAGAATAAAACTTTAATTATTAAAGTGACACGCCAAGATATTGTGTTTGAACTTTATTTTAATCTTCATCGTGAATAGATGATGAACTTAAAATGTAACATGAACTGATAAACAAAACAAGAATAACTTTTACTGAAAAAAACCCGATATGCATCTGAACTTATATCCAGGTTCAATGTTCCGTTATCATGAACAACATTAAATAAACAACTTTCACTGGTTAAACCCGAAAGTGAAACTTACAAGCCTAATTCAAATGTTCCGTTAGCAACATTGTATATGTAGATGTGGATTATCCACATCAGTGCGATGGTTGACTTTGCATATTGGGTACGAGATCATCGATTCGGCTTTGAAGCGGCGACAATGCGATTCTCAGGTCGGCGCACAGGGCCACCGTCTCCAGTTTGTTTCGATACCTGGACTTCAGATACGTCACCGTTGAGAAACCTGCCTCACACATCCACGTCGTCTCAGGTTGGCGCACAGGGCCACCGTCTCCAGTCTGTTTCGATACCTGGACTTCAGATATGTCACCGTTGAGAAACCTGCCTCACACATCCACGTCGTCTCAGGTTGGCGCACAGGGTCACCGTCTCCAGTGTGTTTCGATACCTGGACTTCAGATATGTCACCGTTGAGAAACCTGCCTCACACATCCACGTCGTCTCAGGTTGGCGCACAGGGCCACCGTCTCCAGTTTGTTTCGATACCTGGACTTCAGATATGTCACCGTTGAGAAACCTGCCTCACACATCCACGTCGTCTCAGGTTGGCGCACAGGGCCACCGTCTCCAGTCTGTTTCGATACCTGGACTTCAGATATGTCACCGTTGAGAAACCTGCCTCACACATCCACGTCGTCTCAGGTTGGCGCACAGGGTCACCGTCTCCAGTGTGTTTCGATACCTGGACTTCAGATATGTCACCGTTGAGAAACCTGCCTCACACATCCACGTCGTCTCAGGTTGGCGCACAGGGCCACCGTCTCCAGTTTGTTTCGATACCTGGACTTCAGATATGTCACCGTTGAGAAACCTGCCTCACACATCCACGTCGTCTCAGGTTGGCGCACAGGGTCACCGTCTCCAGTGTGTTTCGATACCTGGACTTCAGATATGTCACCGTTGAGAAACCTGCCTCACACATCCACGTCGTCTCAGGTTGGCGCACAGGGCCACCGTCTCCAGTTTGTTTCGATACTTGGACTTCAGATATGTCACCGTTGAGAAACCTGCCTCACACATCCACGTCGTCTCAGGTTGGCGCACAGGGCCACCGTCTCCAGTGTGTTTCGATACCTGGACTTCAGATATGTCACCGTTGAGAAACCTGCCTCACACATCCACGTCGTCGTGAATGGCATCAGGAACTTTACCGCGAGATGTGCAACCTCTGGGTACTCATGAGACACTGTCAGTCATAACTTTACAAAAGTGTCCTTCCTGAACAGTGTCTCAGGTGTACCGTCGGACACGATGTCGATCAAGTCCTCTTTCAATCTGTTGGACAAGTTGCAGCACTGCTGAACGTCGACTGAATAAGGGTCTCGGATCCACTACTTCTCCACGCGTCGATCAACAGGAAAGTATTCGTCAAATCGTTTGCGCAGGTTCACCAGATGTTCGACGATGACATCCTCAATGTCCACACGTTCCTCAACACTCTTGCTGAGCAGATCATCCAGGTTTTCGAACATGTCAAATTCATCATTGGTCGGTACTCTTCTCTTCCATAGATCCAGCTTTGACTTGAACGCCGCCATCTTGTCATACATTACGAACACGGATTTCGCCTGCTTGTTCGTTTTGCCCTGGAACGATATGTTCAGATTGTTCAACAAGTTGAAGATGTCGGCCATGTATGCCAATGTTGCGATGAATTTGTTGTTTTTGTAGTGGACTGCCAGGTCTGACCTCGCCACCTCCAAGAATGCGAGGACCTGGTCGCGAAGTTCATACAGTCTTGCCAAAGCGTCTCCTCTGGAGAGCCAGCGAACACCTGCAAAATACAGCACTGTGGTGTGTTCTGCATCTTGCTCCTTACACAGCTCTGCAACAACAACCAATATCCATTACTTCGGCAAGTCCAGGTGACATCTCTTTCGCCGCTAATGCCTCGTAGTGGAGGAAGCAGTGGGTCCAGCTTGCCTCTGCTGCCACATCTTGGATGAGCTTAATGACACCGCTGCGCCGACCTGTCATCGATGCCGCACCATCGGTACAAACGCCAACACAGTCTTCCCACCTGAGGCTATGCAATGCGATGTGTTTGTTGACGACTGCGAATATTTCTGCGGCCGTGGTCTTGGTCTGTAGCTCGTCACACGCCAGAAGATCCTCCATAACATCATCGCCATGCCGATAACAAACAAAGATGAGGATCAACGCCTTCTGTGCGATGTCCATTGACTCGTCCAACTGGATGACAAAGTTGTTGGCCTCTATGTTTGCGTACAGCTGGTGCTCGATGTCTTTGCCCATTAGTAAGGGAAACATGAAAATCTGTTAACTAAATTGTTACCAAAAAATTTCTTCACCAATATGTTTGTAAAGGTGTGTAATAACATGTGTTAAAATGTTGAAGGTCAAGTCCCGTGGGAAACCCAGAAAAAAAGCTGTTGAATTCGGGTACCGAAAAATTATTTTCGAGAATTTTTATTTTTTAAATCGGCCCTTAAGTAACTTATGAGGGGTCAAATAAGGGTTTTTCATGATTCTGAGTTGATTGTTAACATTTATATTTCACCACAGACACTCCTTTGTGGAAAAATAATTTCTAAATATATCTAATTTTCTACTTTGCAGGACATGGAGTCTAGCAATATGGATGAAGACGTTACTCCACCTGTGCTCAATTGCTTCATCTGTGCACGCTCGGATACACCAGCTGAAAGGCTCATACAGGCAACTCCAAAGGGATACTCAACTTTATTGAAACAAGCAGAAACTGTCGAAAATGTTACTGTTGTGGAACGTATGAAGGAGGCTCGAAAGGAAGGAAAACTGAGGTACCACCAGAAGTGTAAAAATGATCTGTACAACAACTTTGTTGCAACCACCAAGAAGTCAGCTCAAGCATCAAAGGCAGAGAAAGAGTCATCAAAGTTGAAGAGAAGACGCACTACTTGTGAGTTCAGTTCATCAACTGGCTGCAGTTCTAGAAGATCACAGTCAGTTGACCTCCTGTATAAGGATGTATGCATTCTTTGCAACCAACCAGCCCAGCTCTACAAAAATAATCCAGCACAAGCTAGAAAGAAATACAGAGTGCCAGATAATTTGACTGCAGATACACTGAAGGCAAGCTTGCTGAAGACAGCACGGAGTCGCGGGGATGACTGGGGCACTGAAGTCACTGGACGCCTGGAAGGGATCAACGACTTGGAAGCAGAAGAAACACTGTACCATTTGCGATGCAAACTTATGTTTGCGAGAGGTGACAGTTTGTCCAAGACTGACGAGGAAGGAAAAAGGAAGAGAGGACAGAGGAGTATTGATGAGGAGCGAGAGGCAGTTTTTATTGAATTCTGCGAATGGTTAGACTCAGAATTAGAGCATGGGGTAATGAACATGGACCAAGTCCATGAAAAGCTGCAGGAGTTTGATCAGTCACCAGAGAAGAGCCTTTCTTATTCAAAGCATTGGCTAAAGATAAAACTTCTAGAGAAATACGAAGACACCTTGTATTTCACAACACAGGAAAGAAGGGCAGATGTACTCTGTCTCAAAGATGGCACCGACAATATTCTGCGAGCGCATCATGCTAATCTTGACCATGGAGATGAGAAGACTCAGATCATAAAGACGGCACTCAAGTTCATATCCAATGATATTGCCTTGATTGATTTAGGTCCAAAGTCATACCCCACCACACACAGTATGACTGACATCGATAGTCAGCTGACACTTGTTCCTGCAAGCCTTCAGATGTTCTTGAGACCGATTGTCAAGACAGACGAAAGAGTTGCCGTTTGGGGGCAGAATTTTATTAAGGCCTGTCGACCTCGGTCTGGAGTATTGCCACACCAAATGGGGCTTGCCATACAACTTGATCATAGATTTGGGTCAAAATGGATGCTCAACAAGTTCCACCGGCTGGGATACACTGAGTCTTACACGGAGACACAAAACTACAAATACAGCTTCCTTAATAGAAGGAGTGGAGATGATGTTCCAGATACTTCTGGCACTCTTGACACCATTGTGGAGGAAACCGATGAACAGATCAATGATGAGGTTGCGGTTGATGCTGCGCTTGAGGATCAATCAGTGATGACAGCCAAAGTGCCAGCCAGTGAAAGTGAATTGTCAAGTAATGATCAGGTGGTCTTTATGGAGGTTGGGGAAACAAACAATGCAGTCACTCAGTTTGTTGGAGACAATATAGATTTAAACATTGTCTCTATTCACGGAAACACTCCCTTTCACTCAATGGGTTGGATCGAAGTCACCTCTCTGGCACCACCTTTGCCAGATCCACAGACAACAGCAGCTTTCCCCCGGGTGAAGTTGAAGGCACTCGACAAAGCTAAGATCCTGAGAGGAACTGAAGTAAAGATTATTCCATTTACAAACAGGAAACAGATAGGAACGAACGCGATCATGTTTCTCCCCCTCGCTGAGCTTTCCTCCTCCCTGGCTCATGATCAGCCACTCCTCACTCCAGGTGACACACTCTGGGCAGCGGGGTGGGTGATCAAAGCCAACGATCCTGAGTTCCCACACTCCAACTGGAATGGCTGGATGAAGAGAATCCATGCTAATGATGCAAAGCAGAGCACATAGATCGAGTTCCTCCCAGTTATTGAAGGAGACCCTAATTACCTCAACACCATCTTCACCACTCTGAAAGAGTGCATACGGCGCGCTGGGGTCGCTATAGTGACCTTTCATCACTTCTGTAATGTCTGCAATGGCATTACATGCAGAAACTGCAGTCATGATGTTGTTGAGTCTGAAGAAGACATAGACAATGACTGTTGAAACTTCTGACATTGTGAATGAGAAATAACTCTCGAGTATTATATATGTATGTGAAATAAAAGCTACTTTGTGTGTAAATGTAAAAGTGAAAATATAAATGTTAACAATCAACTCAGAATCATGAAAAACCCTTATTTGACCCCTCATAAGTTACTTAAGGGCCGATTTAAAAAAATAAAAATTCTCGAAAATAATTTTTCGGTACCCGAATTCAACAGCTTTTTTTCTGGGTTTCCCACGGGAGTTGAACTTCAACATTTTAACACATGTTATTACACACCTTTACAAACATATTGATGAAGAAATTTTTTGGTAACAATTTAGTTAACAGATTTGTGAAATATCTCATAAAATGCCCTTACTACATGTCTATTATCCGTCGTCGAATCATGTCGGCAGAAAGGGGAATGGTGCTTATCTTGGAAGCCGCCGTCTCTCCAAGCACTTCTCTGCACATCGCCTTGGCGCATGGCAGGATGAGTTGCTCTGCAATCCAAGATAAATAAAATAACATGAACATTTCTTTCACTTCATGATTAATCTTGATTTTGCTCCAAGGCAGCGGTTCTTAACCTGGGGGTCGTGACCCCCCATGGGGATCGTTTGGGGTTTTCCGGGGGTCATGAAGGGGTCATAAATAACATATCAATTTGTTGAGCCAATTTTTAGGAACCTAACTATTGAACTACTATGGTTTTAGGTACATGCCACACACAGTATTTTGTTCACGTATGCGCGTACGTCACGACCCCAGGTTAAGAACCGCTGTTTCAAGGCATTATAAAAATTCAATATGTACGATGTGATTGCCGTACGTACTTTTAAAAAAGAGGCAAAGTTTAAGAAAGGCTGTATTGCAACAAACAATAAAACTTACGAAGTTGTGATATACCAACGTATACATGGCACGAGTAATAGCAAGCAAGAACCCGACACATCAATATTCTAAAGACGAAATGAAAAACTAAATTTAACTATACTTACAGCGCCATGTATTACTTTATGAACCTACAAACCGCCAATGCAGTGAAATACCTTTAAGAAAAAAACAAAAAACTTACCCGCAATAGTGTACGGTTTCTTTTCTTTGGCTGTCTTCTCTGCCACCGGGTAGCTGGCTTTGGTCAGTCCCTTCGACGGAAAAACAGCCAAACTCATTACTGACTTGCTGCTGTTCATCTCGCGTTCTTTCCGGAGAAAAAACTCCCGCGACTTGTTCACATGATCTCCATGTTTTTTCTCGAGGTGCCGTTTCAGCTTTTGGGGCCCGAGGGACTCGTTGGCCAACACGTCGAGGCATATCACACACTGTGGTCGATGAACATTGTGCTTATCGATATTCAAGGTGAACCCATAGTTCAGGAACACAGGCTGATACTTTTTAGCCATGGCGAGTACCTTACGCTCACAGCTCAATCTTTCGAATGAAAAGCAATGGACATTCGCGTGTCGGAAACTAAACGTATGAGCTGACTGACCGGATGCACGCGCGGTACATCGGTACATTGTGGTACATCGGTACATCACGGTACATCGGTACATCGCGGTAGAAGAGTCCACACTATAAAGTTTGTGTCGGCGTTCGTTTGATCCCTGTTTTGTTCAGTCGGGAGAAGTAAATCGTCGATAAAGTTTTTTTCCCGAGATTTCTGTAACGATCGTGCGAACCATTGAAAATCCTTCGCGAGCCAAACATTGAGTCGCGACCCATAGGTTGCGGAACGTCACTCAACACGATGCATGTCGAATGATCCGGTGTTCATGCTCCCTCCACAGGATGCATGTCGAATGATCCGGTGTTCAGGCTCCCTCTACAGGATGCATGTTGACTGATCCGGTGTTCATGCTCCCTCTTCAGCAGTGGTTCTTAACCTTTTTAAAGGGGCCGAACCCAAACGAAACCCACCGAACACTCGCGGAACCCCTCAAATTTGACCAAAAATTTAAGAAGAATTGAATCTTAATGCGTTTTCTGTTCTTCTTTTCGGGAGGCGATCTGGGAAATGCGTGGTTTTGTTTTGGCAAGGGCCACCCTCAAATCATTTTCGCATGCAAGCCTGCTCCTTTTCTTTGTTTTAATGTCCACCAGTTTTGAAAACGCGTGCTCGCAGAGATACGTTGTAACGAACGGCGTGAGGATCTCAAGGGCAATTTTAGCGATGTGAGGAAACCCTTCCATTTGGCGTCACCAAAACATTGAGAGCGTTGTTGTACCGAAGAGTTGTTGTTGAGTCTCGCTCTGCTGAAGTTCGATGAGGTCGTCGAGATATTGGTCGTTGACATCTGCCGTTGCAACGTCGAAAGTAAACAGCTGCCGCACCCATGCTGAGTATTGCTCTTGGTCGGGGAAGTAGCCGTCGAATGACTTTTTTTTTTTTTTTTTTTTTTGTATACAAGATCGAGGCTCGTGAAAGAGCTAACATTTATCACACAAAAAGACAAACCGACACACAAAACACAAAAAACAAGGGGAGCGGCAGACAAGATGGGGAGAGAGGGGGAAGGACGCAAAAGAGAGGGGGAAGAGGGGGAAGGACACAAACACAACATTTGAGAGCAGGGACATCGGGAGGACTTGGGGGGAGGTGGGAGAGGAATAAAACATATGAACACCGCAAGGACTCTGGGGTGAATTACCGGGGATAGAAAAGATCAAGGTTTTCGATGGGGGAAGATAAGAGATGGTGGTGAACAGCTGTTTTAAAGACCTGGAGGGAGGAGTGGGATTGAAGGGAGTGGGGGAGTTTGTTCCAGAGGCGGGAGAAAAGGGGAATGAAAGAGTGAAGGTGAGCAGAGAGCCTAGACTTTGGCAGTTTAACCATAAGAGGGTTGCAGGCAGATCTTGTGCGACCTGAAGGAATATTGGGGGGACAGAGCACAGAGAGAGCTGGGGGAGCAAGGCTGGAGAGGAGTCGGTAGAAGAAAGAAAGACCACCAACCTGCCTGCGGTGAGTGAGTGAAAGGCCCTCGGTGTTGACTACATCGCAGGAGATTCCAATGATTCTGAAAGCTTTGGCCTCAACAGCGTGAAGCCGAGCAAGGTGTGAGGCAGGAGCACCAGCCCAGAGGGGGGAACAGTATTCCATTGAGCTGTGGATGAAAGCCTTGTATGTGGTGAGGAGCTCAGGTGTGCCAAGGAAGGACTTCGCACGACGGAGGATGCCCAGTCGGCGACTGGATTTGGAGGCCAGCTTGGAAATGTGGTTTTCCCAAGAAAGATCATGGCAGATAGTGAGACCCAAAAGCTTGAGCGACAGAACTTCTTGGAGAGGATTGTTGAGAAAGTAGATGGGAGGGTTGTCCAGTCGGTCCTTTCGGAGAGACATTGTAAGAGTGTGAGATTTGTCAGGATTGAAAGACATGTTCCACTTGTTTGACCAGTCTGTGATTTTGTCCAGGTCTGCAGAGAGTGAGGAGGCTGCAGACTGCCGATCTGAGGGATGAGGAATGGAGCGACAGAGAGTAGAGTCGTCAGCAAAGAGATAGAGAGGATTTTCAAGAGTCAGAGAGATCATTGATGAAGACCAGAAAAAGCACAGGGCCCAGAACACTACCTTGGGGAACTCCAGCCTGAACAGGAAGAGGAGATGAGAGAAACCCATTCAGGGCCACACGTTGACTACGACCAGAGAGGAAGTCCGCCAGCCATGCGTGGAGATTTCCATGGATACCAAAGGAGGAGAGTTTGGTGAGCAGAGTAGGGTGCCAGACCGTATCGAAGGCACGTGAAATGTCAAGGGAGACAGCTCTAATTTCCTGTTTGGCGTTGAGGACCTCCTCATCCAAGTGCGAGGACCTCCTCATCCTCCATCCAAGACTTTCCCAGCTCATCCAAGTGCGTGGCAATCGCTTGCTTCAGCTCCCCCGGTACAGCAGTGCCTCCAACTTCAGACTCATCTTCGATCCGGCTCACGCACTCGTCCAGTAGCGAAAAGTTTGCAAAGTTGTCGTACTCTGTTCGCCGCCTCCACAATGGTAACTTCTTTTTGAAAGCGCTCAGCTTTTCTTGAGATTCGATGACATTCACTCCACCGCCCTGCATCTGGCAATTGAGATGAATGAGTGCGTCGAAGATGTCAGCCAAGTACGCCAAGGCGAGGATGAACTCTGACTCTTGGAAGTGCGTTGCATGGCAATGCTGGTGTTCTCACAAAAACAGGGCTAATTCTACACGCAAGGCAAAAAACGGCTCACTACCTTCCCTCGTGATAACCATCGAACGTTAGAGTGGTAGAGAAGAACTTCGAATTCAGAGCCAATTTCATTGCACAGCTCATTGAAGATGTGATGATTCAGAGCACGGCTTCGCACGTAATTCACAGTTTCAACGACGATTTTCAGAACATTGGCCAGTTTGGAGGCAGGATTTTTGATGCCAGCGCGTGTCTGTGCAGAACGCAGTGCATGACGATGATGTGTGGTGCATCGGCCTTCACCAGCATTCCAAAACCGGAGTTGCATCCCAGCATGGCTGGAGCTCTGTCCGAGGAAACTGCAGACACCATGTTCCACGAGAGGCCATTGCTTCTGAAGAAGTCGTCCACAAGCTTCCTCACGTCAGCTGCCTTCGTCGTTGTTGTGAGAGGCTTGCAGAAGAGAAAGTCTTCCTTGATCTCGTCTCCTTTGACATAACGCACAAATAAGATGAGCTGGCTCAAATTCGAAACGTCGGTGGTCTCGTCGAGTTGAAGGCTGAATTTCGTTGGGCTCGTGACTAAATCTGCAACTACCTGGGCGAGGATGTCGTCGCTCATGTCGTCTATTCTGCATCTGATGGTGTCGTTTGAGAGTGGAACAAGAGACAACTTGTTTTCAGCAGCTTTTCCCAGCATGATGTTGGCCATCTTCAACGCAGCCGGTTTGATGAGTGTCTCGCCAACGGTGTGCGGTTTGCCCTGCTTTGCGGTCAGGTACGCAACTTCATATGACGCGGTGAGGATCGGTTTGTCAATTGGAACGAAGCCGAGAGTGGGCAAGGTAGCACTTGCATCAAATCGGACTGTCTTCAATTTGAATTCATCCAGCGTTGTGTCTTTGTACTGCCCCTCGCCGTGCAGTTTTTTGAAGTGTTCCGTAGTTTTGCTGGTGCTAGGCTGGAGTTGCTCAACTTGACATTGCAAAGCATGCATTGAGGACGTTGACTTTCGTCCCGTTTCGTCAAACACGTGAACCCGTACCGCACGTAATCCTCCGACCACTTCCTTTTTTTGCTTGACATACTGCAAAAAAAAAAAAAAAAAGAAGGAACAAACTTATCTTAATTGAGTTTGGGTAAATAATTATATGACAAAAATTTAAAAAGGAACATGCTTAAATATAATCAGTACCCCTCTGAAAACTGAGAAATTTTAACGAAGAAAACACAACTTATAGTTATGATGACGGGATTTATTATCTACTCAACTCGATGTCACCTCAAATCCCATTATAATATTACATAGAAAAC